>NW_027396844.1:223805-243503 GCF_047715825.1 Aspergillus stella-maris | reverse complement strand
AGAATGTAATATTCAGGGACATAAAAGAACCAGCTGTCCTACTCGTTTTGGTTTTTAGTTCCTCTAATTTAAATCACTTTTGGTTGTTGTACAGTACTTTAAAGTTGAGCAAGCATGGATTTTTTTTGGAGTTCTGCGAACCGACCGGGAACTACGAACCGACCGGGATTTACGTTAGTCCTGATTTGCGCAGAAACGGATCCTGCACCAGGAGCCTTGTTATGCGCGCGACGCTAGAAGAAGACCTTAGCATCCATAAGGTCTTTCGGGATTAAGACAAACCTCCAAGTCCTCGACCTCCTGCGCATCTTGATGAGAAATTTGGCTTTGCGGCTTTTCCATCAGCTGATCAAGTTTTGTTTCAAGTCTCGCCTGGTGCGCTGCATAAGCTTGGGCGGCCGCCGAAGTCTCCCCTGGACCGCCCGTCAAATCGGTCTCCAGCTGCCAGATTTCGGAAACTTCTTGAGGTGTGATGCGCTGGCCGCTTTGGACCGAGAGTCGAAGTTCTTCGAGCGTTGGCAATTCAGTCATCATATCGATAAATGGAGTTATACTACGTTTATTGTGACAGGAACGATCAGGTTTGAATGTTGTTGGGGGTTTAACTCAAGTCTCGGTCACGCTCGCCACACTGATGTCAGTATCGCCTAAGCAGACGCGCGATTAGTTACGACTCGCGGCTGACTACTATACCTGAAACCATCACTTTGACCAAAGATTCCATTGCAGAACCATGGAATTAATGGTCAACAATGGCATAGTTTCGGCCGTTGGAGGCGACCGCGATCTTTGCTGACCGAACCACAAAGTCGTTCCGTACGGGAAGCGAGCAATCCACCACCCCGGAGTACGTACATAGGTACACCCACATCCAATTCTTGCGCAATGTGTCGGCTTCGGTCGTCGGACTCTTGATGCCCCTTACTTCACATCGCATTCTTCGCATCCCAGAAAGGGGATAATCCATCTGGGACAAAGCAAATAAAACAATCTGGAATGCTACCTTGACACAGGCGATCACAGCATGCATCCTTCATGACCTAGTACAAGCATGAAAAGAACCGTCGAGTGTGAACAATGAATGGAGTGGTCTCTGAGATGTATAGTACCCTCGTTACTCGTCGCGAACACCTGAGCGCTCGTCGCACAAGGGACATGCGAACCCGGCAAGCATCAGCGCCCCAACCCGCAGCAGCTCGATGCCAATTTCCCCTCAGAAAGGGATGATGGGCCATCGACAGCTACGACTGTGTACCCGTCGTGATACTCCATGTACCAGGCTCGTCCACTGAAGAAACGTTCGAATGTGACTGTATATCTATGTCACCGAAGGTCACAGTAACTTCAGGTGTCGATGGTAATACTGTAGCATCGGCTACAGCTTCATTTCGAAATAGCGCAGGGGAAATCTCGGTTGCGTTTCGGCCGTTGTGACGGTTTGTACCGGTTCGTCATCGTGAGAGGCTAGAGGGACGTTTCTGTTCTGCCTGCTTGTGTCACTGAACCTGGCAGCATGTGACTGATCAGGGCCTGACCACATTCTGACCTGGAAGGCAAGCAGCTCTCGCTTGCAGGGAAGGGCAATCGAGCGCGAGGAACTAGTCTAGTTAGTCTCGCTGGGCTAATGATTTAGTATACCACACACAGAGGATCATCACGGACAGTAGATGTGTGGCCGCTTCCACCACATGGAGACTCGAGACTCAGTTCGAGTCGAGCGCTTGGAGAATCTGAACGCCGATGGAAAGGCCAGGTATCAACTTGAAGATTGGTGATGAAATGCGTTTGGAAGACTCACCGTAGTTATATAGTGCTCATTGTTCAATTCCGCTAATGTTCGCCCTGAGCGGCTTATTTGTCTCTGGAAGAAAGCAACGTTCGCCACCATCGAAACGGAAATCCTCCCTTGCGCAATCATAATTCTTGCCATTATTCCCCGTCGAGAGATAGAGAAAGAATCCGATGGAAAGACAAGTCCGGTCTTCTCATGGTCATTACCGGAACAGCAGCGACGAAGTAGCCGGTACCGCGCCGGTTGCTATCCAGACACCGCCGATGCGCATCCCATGAAGAATCAGCCACAGCCATCTAAATATGCAATAAGATCTGACAGTCTGTGACTGATAGACCTGATCAGGAAGGGATGCGCCATTTGCTCAAAAGGCCCGGTATGACATTCGTCGTTTCGCCTGGTGTGGTTGTACTCAGCCTTGATCTGGGATCTGGCGACCTGCGGTACCATTAAAGGACTTGTGATGTCTGTTGAAGCTGGGATTACTGGGTTCACCAGTGGAATTCCTGTCCAGTCGCTTTCGTCCCCCGAGATTGCTATTAAGCTTTCGCCATACAGTTTGGATATCTGAAGCCGACAAGGCTATAGTTCTGTATCAACAAGAAAGACAAAGCTTGAGCATTGCGAGATTTCTGCAGTACCTGTTCAGGCACAACCTCGGCCGAGTTTCTGACTCTAAGACGACATGAAACTCGAAGGTCTGCCCAAGACGATGCTGATAAGCAGTTAGCCGCAGGGTCACAGCGTCGATTCTCACAAATATCAGGGCGAAAACCGGAAGATTCTATCAGTTCTTGCACTACAGACTGGGGTTGTCAGTGACTATCAAAAAGCTTGTTCTTCCAGATCTACATCGACTCTGAATGTTATTCACTCAACCATTCCCTCAACATAAACTCCACAATTCCAGGACTCTCACCAATGGTCTTCCAGTTTCTTCATACTCAATGAATGCATTCACATCTAATGTCACGGATATATCTTAACTCCATTCCGAGGCCCTCGCCGTCATAACACTGCCTCTTATCGACATGGATGGTCTCCATGCTGCTCTCCTGTAAGCCTCCAACATCGAGGGTCAGAAGCAGAATAGCTGTCCCGCTACAATTTCATCAAGATGCTTCCCATGCATGAGCTTCTTAATGCTGACCAGTCACCTGTCCATAGTTCCACCAGCAAGAGAGGTAAAAAGGCGTGCACTGAATGTCGTCAACAGAAGGTGAATATCCCCTGGCATTCATGATTCTTCTATAACACAAGCCTGAAACTTGAATTGCTGATTCCTGCTCTGGCCAGGCTCGCTGCGATGCATACAGGACTCAACCTCATCCTTGCTCTCGCTGTGAGAAGCTAGGACTGGAGTGTGTTTTGTCTGAAGCATTTCGTAGAGAACACAAGCGCCAGTGAGCTTTGGATCCTTCTCCCAAGGAACAAATGCTAATGTTCGGGCAGGAAGTATGAGCAGCTTGAGAAGGAGACGGAGAGGTTGAGGAGGCAACTATCAACACACGCCGCCAACCCGCATCAACAGACCCAGGAATCCCCTACCTCGGTGTTGCCTAGCCCTGTCGCCGGAGACGGTGTTATGCGTAACCCAGCCCCGAGCATAAATCCCGACGAGAATTCTGCCCTCTTCACTTCAGCTTCTGTTTCTGGTTCAACTTCACTGTCTGCCCCCGCAGTCGCCCCTCACCTTTTGTTTACCGATCCCACCAACCCCAACGCCCTTCCCAACCTTGCTGTTGCTACTCTCAATTCTTCCAACACTCACCCCCACAGCTCCAAGCTCGCTGATCTTGTTCCCGGGTCCATCTACAAGAACACTTCTAGTGGTCAGATTCGTCCTCAACCAATGCAGCCTCCTGTTGGAATGGGCCCGATTGTCTCGCGGAAGAAGAGCCTCGCGCTCGCTGGTGTCGATCCGCATCGCACCCTTCCGCGCACCCTCGGAGGAACAACACTTAGTGGTGATGAAATCGACGAGATATTTGGCTTGTAAGTCACCTCCATCATCTAGTCGCTTTCTCTCTAAGTCTCAGGCCCTAGGTTCCACCGCCAATACGCCCAATTCATCCCCGTCCTCGACAGGGAAACCGTCCCGAACCTCGTGTACGACCAGTCCGTATTTCTCTTCTGGGCTATCATTGGCACCGCCTCGAGAACCTGCTCCAAGAATCCTACTCTTTTCTCCGCACTCGTGAAACACATTACCGAGCTGGCTTTCCTGGCACCTTTGTCTGGGTGCGGACCGTGGAACATCGTGCAAGGCCTACTCTTCGTCCTCAACTGGCCCTTCCCTAAAGAAGAGGGTGGCGTTGACATAATATTTCCATTGACCGGGCTGCTACTTCACGTCGCGATGCAGTATGGAATGCACAACCCGGTATCCAGTCATGAGTTTTACAAGACCAAGCAGCCGATGCCGCCCATGGTGGACATTAATCGTCGCTCGGAGCTTTGGGCATACACTATCATCACGTATCAGCGGTAGATCTATTCCTCGGACTAGGGAGATTGCTTGCTGACTTTGCCAGTGCGTGTTTGATGAAAGGTCAGCCTCCTCGTACCCTACCGGACATGGCCCACGATATTCAGCAGCGCAAAGTTCTCTACCAGCACATGGCGCCGCACGTCCGCACGCGCATGAAGGCCCAGGAAATCGTGACCCAGTGCGGTGCGGCAGTCAACAAGTACGGCGTCCTCAATCTGACGGCTTCAAACGAGGAGGGTCTGGATCTGCTCCTTGAAGCGTACGAGCAGCGCGTACGAGATTTGCACATCGACGCGCCCACCTGTAAGCCCCCCTCAACACTTCACTTCCAACCTACACTCACGGGTTGATAGCAATGGCCCGCTTCGACGTCCTCGTCGCAACCCTCAGCGTCCTGGGAATGCACCTCCTCAAGAACCAAACCCTATACACCTCCGACCGCCTGACGAAACTCTCTGCCGCCGCATACAGCGTAATTGACGCCGTTGACGAACTCTCCAACGAAGTCGAGTCGCTTGCTGTCTGCCCGTCCCAAGTTTGGTTCGGTCTGCTTCTGTCTGGTTCGATACTGCTCCGGCTGATCAAAGGCCACCCAACGGATAAAATCGACTTCAACAAAGCGAGAGATTACTTTATGCAGACGCTGAATTTGACCAAGACAATGGCTGTTGATACGTCTGATATGCCGACGAAGATTGTCATGATTCTGTCGTTCCTGTATAACTCGCCCAAGGCATTCAGGAAGTCCGATGGGAGCGTTATGATTCAGTTGAGGATAAGGAGCCGGTTGGCGCTCTGCCCGATTATTGATTCGATGTGGTGGTTTAAGGATGAGATGGAGAGTGCTGCTGGTGAGTTACTGTCTCCACACTTTGGCTCTTTGTATTACTGTACTCTCTTGCGGTTGTATCCGTATCCATATATGTATCTCACTGTCGTCACCGTTTAATGATTCGATGGCGTCGCCAATCCTTGACGTTTGTACTAGCAGCCGAAGAAAACAACGAAACCGATGTCCCGCCCGTTATCGAGTCCGCGAATCTCTACGACGATCAGTTCTGGACGGATCTCGAGTGGGCGCTAAATATCCCCGAGTAGTAGGACACTGGCCGACATATTGAGTTTGGACATCGTGTCCCATTTCCGCTTGGTAATTGGGTCATCGGCCCTGACTGGACCTGACGAATTGATAAATTTGGGACATCTGAGCAATGCTTGGACGGTGTTTGGGAGGCTGAGGAAGTATTTTCTAGCAGGCGGCGTCTTGTCTTGGGTATCGTTTATTTATTGTTAGTGTACTTTTCTTATGATATGCGCTGGGTATTTGACATTGGTTTGGATTGGATGGTTACAATACAATAAATCTTGAGAGCTAGAAAAGACAAATAGATACATACATAGGTAGATCTGTCACATTATCATATCATGTCAGTTTTTCTAGACCATGAACCACCGTACTCCAACTCGTTGACTTCCACCCAGTAAACCTACATCGTAGACAGACCATCTAATCACCACCAACATCGTACTTAACAGTGAAGAACCCGACCCATGTACCTCGTACGTACCGAGAAAAGAACTTCGTCCACAAAGCCCCTACTCCTGAGGCTTACTTACTATGTGGGATGAAAAGGTAGGTAGGTAGGTAGCCACCTACGACTGCCCGCCTGCGAAAAAAGTACCTAAGAGATGACTTCATCTTGCGGCTGGAGGGCCAGTACGCACATATAGTATGCAGCCAAGGTACCTCTACTGCAAGCCCGTCGCTAGAAAAGTGGCTGTGCTCCCATTAAACCCACGAACCACCGTGGCAGGGTCTAGTTTGACAGAGCGCAGGCTGCACTTCTGCCTTGGCTTAATGAGGCGCAGCAGCTGGGCATAAAATATAACACCCTACCTAACCTACCTCATTATCCGACTAGTAATGGGCGTCGCCCAGATGTACCTGGACATATGCCTGGGTCTTGGCCGACGCCGGCCCATTTGAACATAAGTAGGTAGGTACCTAGGTGGATAAAGTGTCGCTCTTTCCCTAACTAACTGTCTGCTTATCCTTTCTGTTTACCTCATCACCACCGTCATTTTGTATCTCAACCCATCAACGCAATGGGCCCCATATTCGAAACAAAAGACATCGTAATTGGCCTCGCACTTGCACCCTTCTGTATATGCCTTTACCCGCTTGCGTGCGCCGTCGTGGGAGTCCATGAATGCGTGGCCAAAGTTACAGGGAAGAGATGGTCGGATCGGCATAAGAGGGTGCCTGTTGGTGTTGCTCCGAGGCGGCCCTTGACGCCTCCGCTGCCATCTGAATGTGATATAGATCAAGTTGAAGATAAAGGCGATGTCAATGAAAATAACACCACCACCACCGCCAACAACCCCGAAAGCGCACGCCGCGACGCCACAAACAACCAGAGCAAGCAAAAACAGAAACAGAAACGGAAACGCAAGCGCAAGCTAAGACGGATACTAAAACACAAACGCAAGGCCCGCGCACATACAAACCCGCACCCGCAAGCTAACTCCATCTTATTCCGACTCCCGCTCGAACTGCGAATGGCTATCTACAGCGGCGTCCTAACCTTCCCTTTCCGGCTGCGCATCGGCATTCGTGGCTTAATAGGGAGGGAGGGACTACAAACCGATAGGAACTATTACGACAGACCGAACTGGAGGGCTGGGCGGAATAAAGGGAAGTATGGTTGGACTGTATTCGGGTTGCTTTGTTGTTGTCGACGGGTGTGAGTACTCCACTTACCTACCTACATACCTGCCTGCCTGCCTGCCTGCCTGCCTGCCTCAGTACCTAGAACCTGATACAATTGAGACAACTGAAATATGAACAATAGGTACACCGAATCCCTCCCGCTCCTCTACACTACAAACATACTACACTTCACATGGGAGTCCTTGCCCACCTTCTCCCCCATCCTGAAACTCCCACTACACATAATCCCCCGCCGCTTGCGCACAATCCGCTCCGTGACGTTCATATTCCCCATGCACCTGGTTGGCCGAGACGCAGGCGCAACTAAACGGGCTATCGCAACATGGCAGGCTACCTGCGCCGTACTGGCGCAAATGAGCGGGTTAAGGACGCTCATCGTGGAATTCAAGGCGGTCGTTGGTCTTGACCAAGATGTTGCGCCTTTTCTTGAGGTTTTGCGTGCGAGTGGGGTTAGGGATGTTGAGGACTTTAGGGTTATTTTGGGGAGGGGGTGTTTTATACGGAGTGGGGTGCGTGGGGATGGTTTGAGGGATGGAGATACAGATGGAATGGGCTTTGAGGGCGTCGTTATTGGTGGGAGGATAGACTGGAATGTTGATCGTGGTTATGATACTGATGCTGATGTTGATGGGAGGGTTGAGGAAGGGAGGAGGGGAGGGTGGAGGGTTAGGAGGGCTGCAGTGGGCGAGGTGGAAAGGTTAAGGTTGGTTGGATTTTGAGGTTCTTGGGTTGGGATGGATTGAGTCGAAGATTACCTACCTGAACTAAGAGTCATCTATCTACTATGGTGCGTGGCAGTCTTTAGGCAGGCTCCTGAGTAACCTGGTATAATGTAGCGAGTGGTACCAGCAATGCTAAGTACTAGGTAATAGGTGTCGAGAGGTATAACAAAACAGTACAAACTCAAGGTTAACGATACCTTACCTACCGATGCCCCTAGGTACCTAACCTATCGCGCAAATATCTACGAGCGCCAAGCTCATTTCCCTTCTCGTTCTAGTAGGTGAGCAATGCCG
The DNA here is from genome assembly GCF_047715825.1 of Aspergillus stella-maris. Lineage (NCBI taxonomy): Eukaryota > Fungi > Ascomycota > Eurotiomycetes > Eurotiales > Aspergillaceae > Aspergillus > Aspergillus stella-maris. Next base: position 235,473 of record NW_027396844.1, on the reverse strand, counting down.
CTTTGAAGTCGCGCGACCCGGGTGAGTGGGAAGGGTGAGTGGGTGAGCAGTGGGGGTGAGCGTCGAGCGACGCTCATTATATACTTTAGACTCCCGACAACTTCCCATTGTAGTTGGCTTGTTTTGGCTTGTAATTGGATTTGTCTTACAGATTATGGTTCATCCGCGCCGGAGGGAAATGCGCTTACAAATTGTATATAATGTGAGGTCCTGTGAAATCAATACCAAAATAATAGCTACTAAGGTCATAAAAGGCCGCATTCCATCCTGTCTTATTAAGTCTTGTTAAGTCCCATCTGCTCCCCACAGAATTCGTCACGACGCAATTATAATAAGCAATCGATTCAATAATTGCATTTTGTCATAGGAATCCTTGTCCTAGGTGCTTGGCTGGTGATGGCGCAGTAGTTAATATTTCACCTACTTGACTTTCATGCCTCTGTCATACAGAAAAGCAACAAGAGGGTCGGAGCATCTTAACCATCTTCATGTACAAACAAAAGGAAGAAAACATGCCACCACCGCTCGCCCAATACAGCACTGCATAGAACACTTGACGTAGCAACGGCGCCATGAGACACTCACGGGCTCTGGAACAGCAGGTAAAACCTGCCAGGAGGCAAAGCTCCGTCCAGAAGCAATAACCACCTCTAATCAAACCAGTTGGATTCAAGATAAAGCGGGTATAACCATTTTATGCCAGTCAATAAAGAACCGCCGGTGCATAAATTTTCATGTCCTGGAACCAAGTCTTCTTGACATTGTCCAAGCTAAAGCTGCTCTGTTTTCAGGGAATGGCTCCTCAAGAGGCATATAGCGTGTATAATACCACCAGTCTGCAGCCCAATTAAACATTATTGCGTGCAAAATTACACATCGCGATGTTGGGACTAACTGTCCTGATTGTTACTGGACCTGTGTGGACGGGCTGCTTGTTGGGCAGAGGGCGAGGATAAGGGTGTGACTTGACTAAATCCTCGCTTCAGCCCCATTGCATTATTTATATTAGAGCTGAATGGGTCTGGCAACTGCAAGCGGCGTTGCGCCCCCGGAAGTGCACAGCTCGGTTGGGACCTCGTGGCTACACCACGGCCGCTTGCTGTTGGCGAACCTGGTGGAGACGATGGCACATATGCTAAACCAGATTCCAGGCTTGGAAATTCCATGGTTGTACTATTAGAGTAAGGAATACTTTGCTAGTATTCTGCTTCAGGAATTTAAAAGTAAGTATAGTAAAAACTGGTTGTCCAAACTCCAAGGTCTTTTCATGCAGATTCACGCCATTCTTGGCTACGCGTAGGTGAGCGGAATGCCAACAACATAGACATAGTGTTCTTGCCACAGAAGTCCTCAATAGCTGAGAGTTATAGTCGGATTCTAGGTCTACTTTGCTGTTAGACTCACAGAATAAGTAGTAAAGCGTGCTGGGATTGTCCTGTGGAACACAGAGTAGGACTCGCAATATCCCACATGTCACATACGAATATTCAAGTCCTTCTTGGGTCATGACATGATATTTCTAGACAATAGCAGAGCAGGCAAGCCGTTCTGCATTATATCTCAATTTCGATTCCTGGTCTGTGGGTATTTTATAAGACTTGACCATAGCCTGCCCATGCGAAGGGTTGCAACAGGAAGCTTGTGGGGTGGTTTATACTCGACACTTGTAATGACAGTGGGAACATTGCTGTCAACACGGTGAATACAGTACTAATCAGCCTTTGGTTGGGGCGTACTTGATGGTTGCCTTGCAACCACTTTAGAAACTTCAGTTTCGTTTAATAAGTTCGGATGGCTTTTGAACTGGATTGTATCGCCGAGACCAAACTCATCGCGAGCAGCCAGTAGCTTGCATAACTCAATAATCATGTCACGAACATGATCTTCCACGGCAAGCCGCTTATAGTGCCGGAGTTCTTCCTCGCAACTTAGTAGTGTGTTAATTCGTTGGTGTATTCCTTCTAGTTCAAACAAAGGTAGAAAGAGTTGTGGCGTGTCCCCTGATTCCGAATCCAAATACCCGCAGACCGACGTATATAGTTGCGATAGTTGTGTTGAGCAGTTGTCCCAATACTCCAAGCGTGTCGAGCAGTATTTGCCTGTGGGAAGAGCTATTTCCCCGGGAGACTCACAAGACACCGACCCACAATGGGCCAATGGAGTCACTCCGTACTAGGATTGAACACCTGAATCCATATCCGCAACAATTAGTGGTCATGACGCGCTTGACTGGGCGAAAGATTTAGATCAAAAGCGTGTGTCCAATCCAGGTTGCAGGTCAAGTGACTTGTTTTTGGTTCAACCCGACCTCGCTAATGGCTCGGCGCGCTAATCGAGTCACCTGACGGACTGAATATCTTACTCATGAAATTGTATTTCAATCCTCACTTTATTTTATTTTTAGGTGATATTAAAGTCTGTAACCTATTTGAAATCCATTTGAATTTCATTCAACATATCGAAATCATGGATACGCATACTATGCCTGATAGGCCTGAAAACACGGCAACAGAAGAGGTATTTGGCCTAATAGTTTGAAATGGGGTTTGAACTAATATGACCAATTATATAGGCTGAACTGGTTACGCCAACATATCTTACAGATGCAAAGTCTAATCCACTACAAACGTTATACCTGGAATACATAAATGATCTTCCAGAATACCCAAGAACTGATATGGATGGCTATACATATGTAGTCAATATTGAAGGGCGAACGCAGAAAGAAGCGGAAAGTCTTGTTAATGATGTAAAGAGTTTGTAACATATTTCAAATGCATTTGAAACTAACATGCTCTTAGATTCAATACTCAAAGGCCTCATTCCATGGCCAAAAAAGGAATGTCAAGTGTTCCTTTCTGAATTGTATGGTTTCTAAACGTACATGGAAATGCTCTGGAGTTTTAGTATGTGAATACTTAAAGCCATATCTTAAAACACTTCATCATTCCTATATCGATGAAGGGATGTGGCAGCAAATTCGGGAACAGCGAGAAAGTGCTGAGCAGATAGAAACCGACAAGAGGAAGCAGAATGCAAGGAGGTAAGTAGTTTGCAACCCATTTTAAACCAGTTCTAAGCATATTGCTCTAGTCTATATCGTACAAGGCAAGACTTTTTCAGAAGAACAAAGCCCTGCATAGATTTTAAGTCAACATGCAAGCTTGAGTTTAGGCGATCATCCCACCCGGTAAGTAGTTGCATATGGGTTTCAATTGAGTTTCAAACTAATATCCATAGGATATTAATGGCCTATATACCCCATATCTTGCATGTGCAAATAATGCACATGGTCTTTTAGAGAAGCACTGGACATCTGGACTCCAAGGCCGTACAATGGTTGATTTTGACTTTTTAGAGTCATTATTCAATTTACCTGAGCCATTATCTACAGAGGGATGTGATGTTATCGAGCCAAGATCATCACGACGCAAGATATGTGGTAAGTAAGTATAACTTGGTTCTAAAGCGGTTTCTAACTAGTTACAGATAATGACCATATACAAGGTCCAGGCGAAATGAAACATCAACCATGTAAAGTCATTTTTACTGCGCTGGTTCCAATCGATATTAAATCGATTCCATATCTATTATTTGTTTCTTCAGGACACCATCAACATCCTCCACCCCCTCCACACAAGCCACCGCAATTGATTCTTAAGGGGATCGAAGACATTATTGTCAGGTTACGAAATCCATCAACTGCACTGGGTAGGCAAGAGCACATCTAAATCTATTTAAATAGGTTTCTAATGGGTTCTAGCTCAATTCCTCCGAAGCCCTCAGCTAGAGGCCTTTTGCAGGCAATACCATGCCCAAACTCCTGCTGATATTCATGCCTCATTTTCCAATACTGACCGGATTTCTGCTATTATTCAAAAGCAGTGGTTGCTATCATATCCTGCTGGCCAAGAATATAATGGTGTTACCTACTTACATGATACTGATGACTTTATCAAGGTGAAGTGGTTTCAAACGCAGTTGGAACTGGTTGCTAATGGTTTATAGAGTTATATTCAAGCCCGCTACTTTGATAATGGGAAATGGATGATTATATGCGCCTTCCCCGAGCAAATATCACTATTACGCAAATTACCATCATTTGAAGTTGATATGTCGTACAAACGGATTCGAGGAAAGAAACTTAATGAGGTAGTCTTTACAACATACCTAGAAGCACATGCAAAAGGTGAGTCCTAACTCATTTAAAATCCATTTCTAATAGATTATAGTTGTTACTCTACTTCGCGTCTTCCTAAACGAGGAATCCACAGAGGCCTATTATCTATTGTTTAAAAGGGTTTTTAAACAGATCGAAGTTATGATAGGGGAGCCTTTAAAGTTCTTTCATCTTCATGCTAGTGGAATAAGGGCAATTGTTGTTGATATGGATTCAAAGCAATATACTGGTAAGAGGGTTGCAACCTATTAAAAACCCAGTTCTAACTTATAAAAATAGGTCTTGCTCAATACCTTCAAGAACTTGACCCCTATCCCCAGCCACGCCCTATTGATTGGCACTTGCAGTCAATTATTATATTCTGCCGTGTTCACTTCTTTCGAAATATTTCTGAAGCCATTGGAACTAAGAATAAAGGTACTATGGCCTGGGGTCGAATGGCAGGCCTAGTTGACTGCCAAACAGAGCAGGATTATGATGATCTTGTTGACCTATTATGCTGTAAGTTGTTTGGAACTAGTATAAAATCAATTACATACTAAATTGTCTAGTGGAAGAAGACCCTAAAATACGACAATGGGCAGAACAAAAGAAAAGCAAGGTTATCAAAGCAGGTTTAAATAAAGCCTGCTCTTTAATACCAGAGGCAATTTGGGAAAGTATTAGAAATAATACTAATTTAGCAGAGCAATCCCACCACAAGGCGAATGCAGCAGGAACTCGCCTATCCTTAACAGAGGCAATACGGGGGTGAGTGCTAATCCATTCCAAATGCCTTCCAAACTAATAGTTATTTAGTGGCGCCAAGACTGATAGACAAGACATCTATCAGTATATTAATTGGACTGTATTTGACGTGCATCACTCCTATCGCACTGCAAGTACTGATACTAATTTTGCAAGAAACTTGGCAAGAGATGGTATGTTATCTTGTAAACTAATTTAGAGGCTATTTCTAACCTCTTCAAGAGTCAAGAAAGCGCAATCGTTCAGAGACTATACTATCTTCAGAAGAGTCAAGCACGACAGGGGCCGAGAGGTAAAACGTTTCAAATTAGTTAGAAACCCATTCTAACTTTTTATTTAGAATTGTTCCTCAATTTGCAGCACAAGCTACAGCTTTTGAACAGCGAAAACAAGAGCTTGAGCTAAAAAGACTTGAAGAAGATATTAAAAGACAGCAGCTTGAAAATGAGGAGCGAGAATTAGCTCTTATGGAGCGTAGGGCAAAGTTACAGCAGCAATTAGCGTAAATAGTTTTGAAAATCCATTTAAAACTAATAAGAACTTGGAATATGTCAAGGTGCGGGCTCAGGAGTGTATTTAGAACAGACTAACGAAGTAGATACACGGGCAGAATGCAGGATCAGGCTATCAGACAGGTGCTTCGTATAACAAGATATCAGATAAGGTCAGGGTCGTCCTGCTAAGCGTCGAATCGGACCTTAGGTATTCTGATATCAAGAAGAAGAAGAGCAAAGTAGAAGATGCAATAGTAACGATTATTCTGGCGATCTGACTATGTTACTGTAAACTGAAGATAAGGCACGAGAGGCAGAAAGTAAATACAGGTGGGTAGTGAGCGTCCTTATATACCATCCCTCATCATCCCGTTCGTCCCGCGAGAGGGCGCGGGGGACGACCGGTCGTCGTCCTCGTCGTCCTCCCTGAGGATGACGGCGCGATCCCGCAGCGTCCTCATCGTCCCCGTAGAGGACGACGGGCACGCCCGGGTCGGAACATCGTTCCTCCTAGCATCGTCGTGTCACGCTGGCAGGGCGTCTGATTGATTGGCTGCCGTTTGTTCGTCCTTTCTAACAAAGACGTTGCTCAGAGATCAGGGATGGGATAGGATCGACGTTGGAGTCGAGGAAGTATCGGTCAGCCAGGCGGTCAGAGCAGGCAGAATCTCGCGATCCTCATTCCGGGCACAGTGCCCGGAATAAGGGTCTGGTGTTAGCAGATTTCAAGTACCCAGGTACTTGAAATGCACGTGACCTCTGTCGGTCAGAGCAGGCGGTCAGAACAGGCAGAATCTCGCGATCCTCATTCCGGCACGGTGCCCGGAATGAGGCTCTAAGCTGGCACTGTGACATGTTGCTTCGCGGTTTAGTCAGTCCGAAGTCCTTCTTACCTTCTGCGAAGGTCGACTTCTGAATATCATCAACAATTTCACAGAACTTCACAGACGTGCCTTCTACAATTACTATAAGAAAGCTTCAACATTTTTGTTGGCCTTTCGAGAGGATTCTATGCAAACCAGTCAAACAACCTCCCCGCATGTTCCTGGAGATCTTCTCCCTTGAAATCTCGAAGGCAGGTATCCGTGCCTTCCAGCGCCCCCACCGCCTTCGACTAGTGGGTGCGCCACGCATTTTTCGTAGTCACGCATTTTTCGTAGATTTTCAATGATCCAACCATTTTACTTCTTACAACCACAAACCATGTCTAATTCTCAAGAAAATTATAAACTCCGAGCAAGCGAAGCAGTCGCTTTCGCCCAATCCCAAAAAAAACCAAATATCACGAAAATTGCGCGAGATTTCGCGGTTTCTCCTACCACAATGCGAAGCCGAATACAAAAAGCAAAAACACCAGCAACACCAACCAGAACCAATAAAAATGCCCTACAGCCATACCAGGAGAAAGCCTTGATCAATTGGATTGCAAAAATGAAAACATGGAATCTCCCACCAACTGCTTCTATTATCCAGACGTGGGCAAATCAAGCGCTTGCCCGCGCGGGGTCTCCAGATAGGCAAGTCAGCAAGATGTGGCCATATCGATTCCAACAGCGCATACCTGCACACCTAGGCCTCGCGCCAGTAAAGCAGAAGACCAAGGAATTAAGGCGTATCCAAGCTGAAGATGCAGGGCTTCTACAACACTGGTACGACCAGCTAGAAGTCATTCTACGCGGCGTTCCTGCCCGCCTTGTATACAACTTTGACGAGTGCGGATTTCAACCTGGCCAGGGGCAGGCTCGCAAGGTTTTTGGTGGATTCAACTGCGTTAATCTTTCAGAGGGTGAGAGGGGTGAAAATATCACTGCAGTAGAGTGTATTTCTGCTGATGGTTGGCTTATGGATCCGTTCTTTATCTTTAAAGCAAGCGGAAGAAGTCATATGGAGTGTTGGTATCAAGGCAGCGAGGCCTTACCAAGGAACTCAATGACCGCTATCTCCCCAAATGGCTGGATATCAGACGAACTCGCGCTTGGCTGGATAATTAAATTTGACCGGGCTACAAAGGAGCGTACAAAGCGAGGCGAGAAGCGATATCTAATATTTGACGGCCACGGCTCACATCTTACCCTTGAATTCCTTCAATATTGCGAGAATAACATGATTATTCCCTTTGGATTCCTTCCGCATTCAACACACCTTTGTCAACCGCTTGATGGAAAGCCGTTTCTTAATTATAAGCAACAATTCCGGCTTCGGAATAATGAATTGTTGTTCTGGGGTGGCCAGCCATATGGGAAGACCAAATTCCTGGAAGTTATCCAAGCAGTACGCGCGAAGGCATTTTCACAGCGGATTATTCGAGAATCGTTTAAAGATCGCGGAATCTGGCCAGTTAATGGAAGTCAAATTGTCGAGCGACTTCGTGGTAATCTGCTGGATATAATCCCTGAGATATCTATACCAGAACTCCGCAGGGGCGCTACACCACCTCAATTGCTGTCCTCTAGTGTTGAAAACAGCCCTCCAGCAACAATTGACGTGCTTGCAAGGAATCAGGCAAAGATTATAAAGGATATTACTAATATTTCAGACAAGACAAGGCGGAATTTGGTCAAGAACTTTCAACACCAGCTATCCAAGCTAGAGGAGTTGCAGATGATGGAGGGAGAAATCCAGAGGATAAGAGCCGCGCAAGCGCCTTAACACCGGAATTATACTAAGCGTCAAGTTAAACCGCTATTGCAGAATGGTATTATAAAGGTTAGTGATGCAAATCGGTCAATTGCAGACCGCAAGGCAAGGGATCGCGTGGCGGAGGAGCGGAAGCTAGTGAAGCAATTCGAGATAGTCCATGGATATAAGCCCACGCAGCGCCCGCAGGAACGTATCCAGGAGAATATTGAGAATCAGAGACGTGCCTTAGAGGCAGGAGAAGACTTCTGGATCGAAAAATAGTCAATTCATTGTTGTATAGCTTCATTTAATAGAAATCTACGAAAAATGCGTGACTACGAAAAATGCGTGGCGCACCCACCTAGTCGAAGGCGGTGGGGGCGCTGGAAGGCACGGATATCTGGTTTGTTGCTAGAAGCTGCTTTGGTAGACAAGCCTGGGAATGAGAAAGTTCTATCTGCATAAATATGATTAATTGTAGTTGTCCACTCCTGATTTTTATCCTGAAGTTGTTGCTTACGCTCGTTCTTCTCAGAAAACAGCTTAGATGAGATCCTTTCTGCCTTGGCAACTAACCCAATACCAGTGGTAGACGCGTCCGCTTGCCATGCACGTTAAGTCTTGTGCGGCGTGCCCTTAATTTGCTTCTCATGCTGCGATAGAACAGCTGACGGTTCCCTTGACTGCATTTATCGGAGAATTCAACCCATACAAGAAGTAATTTATTGCTTGTCTGTCCCTTATGTCTCCTTTTGCTGCTGCTGTCAGCGCGAGACGCACGATGCTCTGATATTAGAAGTTCTAGCCAATCTATTGTTGGACAATTCTCTGGTTTCGCCATTCTGCTAATTCATGGGAACTTAGGACTGTGATAGACTAAAGCAATACATATTTCAGAATATCTTAGACTCCAAAGTGAACATAAGGAACCCAAAACGCCTGTGTTCTGCACTTCTCACCATCCGTGTCGGTCTCTGTTGAGATTATATCCCTCGGTAAACCTGCAGTTCCACCTAACTCCATACTAGTTGACTGGTAGTCTTGCTGATGTTCTGATGCATTCCTGACAGGCTTTGGCAGATATCTCATTGCTGGTGACGCATGGATCCAACAGTCTCTCATCTCCCTTGCAGCCTGATGAAGCCCCTGACAGACAGCTTGATCATCCACCTGCTTGTTTCCTAGTTCTCTGTATATAATTCTGGCCATGTCAACACAGGTTTCATCATTGACACTCCAGAGGGTGCCAATAACGTGTCGAAAACCTGCAAGCTGGAAGGCGCTGATCAGGTGGATACTCTCGTCAAGAAACCTCTCATCTTTTATCTGGCCAGTCCCACAAGCTGAAAGATAGGCGAGGAATGGCGAATACTTGCGAAGATTCATCTCTAGGAGATCGGCTACTGCAAGCAAATCACCTTGCCCATCCTCTAGGATTAATTGACTTTTGGATGGATTGGCATGATCTGTGTAGCCATGCCCAGCAAAATAAAAGATTCTGCAATTCTTCAGATGTGATATAATATCCTGTCTGTAGGGCTTTGGTTGGGTGGAATAAAGTCCCATTTCCCTGCACCTGCCCTGGAGCATTTCCACCTCCTTGGCTGCAAATAAAAGGTGGTAATTCCCTGGTGTATGCTCCATAGCAACCAGGAGTGCTTGCAGTGAAGAAGACTGTTGCACGGGGCGTTTGCGGCCATGTATAATAGCTTTAACCAATAAGCTGTAAGATAACATAACCCAATCAAGCACGGTTCTGGAATCACCTCGACCATGGTATCCAGTAGCATGAAGAGGAAATTTAGTCAAGGAGCCGGTTGGGATCCACCACACATGTGGCCAATTAGTGTCAGATGGTGATTGCGTGAACCCAAGCTTCTCCAAAACAGGATCCATGATGCAATTCCATAGCCATTCTAGGACCTCCGGGCTTCCTAGATTATTGCCCTTTGCCTTTTCCTTAATTTTGTTGCTGCTTAAATTAGGTAAAGGCAGAGTATGTATCCAGTCCTGCTTAACAAGGATCGCATTACAGTGGTACTGGCTAATATTTATAATAACAATTGGACCTTTCTGTGCGGCATGATACATCTTCTTGTCACTTGGCGCTTGCAGGAAGTCATCAAATCCTGGCTGTTTTTAGATGGTAATAAGCAATTTGTTGAGTTCCTTGTCAGTGTTAGCACGCTCGCGTGATTCAGCTTGCCAAGAAGCACTTCCAAGTATATCCGCAGAAAGATGGCATGGAACCGGTTTTTCTAGTACGTCCCGCAGCTGCATGAGCCTTTGGGCCATTAGAGGGTATGCATCCTGGAAATTGTAAAGGTCTAGTTGCATCTCTTTAAGTAATGCTGCAAGCACACCACAGCCCATTTCAAGTAAGCTTAACACAGCATAAGCTCCTCTATGCGTGTTAAGCACTGCGGCTGCGGCATTAGAAGCTAAGCCCACTACGTGGGCTAGAAGGTGTTGCTTATTAGAGTTTTAAAGCGATCATAAGGTAAGTTAAGGAACTAGGGAAATGGTAATTTCTGCCACTTTATCACAGTCCTGCCAATCTGGTAGAAGAGCAAGATGATGGATTGCATTTTGGCCACCTTTAATCCAAGCAGAGATAAAAGAGGTTTCTTGTTGTAATACAGACTTTGCATATAAAATAGCCTTCTCAAGGTCAGCTATTGCACCTGTCCTCGAATATTGATCCTTAAACCTATTTCCAAGGTTGTTTAGATACTTGGCGCGGTCTGGGCGATCTTCTGGTGTTATCTTGATAACTTCCTGTCCAAGCTGGATGGACTCTTCTAGGGCAGCCATTGCACCTGTCCTTGAATATTAATCCACAAGCCAAATTTTAAGGTTGTTTAAATACATGGCGCGGTTAGGGTGATCTTCTGGTATTGTACTAATAACTTCCTGTCCAAGCTGGATAGACTCTTCAAGGGTTGCCATTGTACCTGTCCTTGAATATTGATCCCCAAGCCGACATCCAAGGTTGTTTAGATACACGGCGCGGTCAGGGTGATCTTCTGGTGTTGTGTTAATGACTTCCCGACCAAGCTGAATAGACTCTTCAAGAGCAGCCATTGCACCTGTCCTTGAATATTAATCCCCAAGGCGATTTCCAAGGTTATTTAAACGTCCAGCCCGGTTAGGGTGATCTTCTGGTGTTGTTTTAATAACTTCCCGTCCAAGCTGGATGGACTCTTCAAGGGTAGTCATTTTACCTGTCCTTATGTATTGAGCCCCAAGACAAATCCCAAGGTTGTCTAAATATATAACATGGTCAGGGTGATCTTCTGGTATGGCCTTAATAGCCTTCCATCCAATCTGAATAGACTCTTCAAGAGTAGTCATTGCACCTGTCCTTGAATATTGATCCCCAAGGCGACTTCCAAGGTTGTTCAGATACATGGCGTGGTCAGGGTGATCTTCTGGTGTTGCCTTGACAGCTTCCCATCCAAGCTGGATAGACTCTTCAAAAGGGCAGCCATTGTGCTTGTCCTTGAATATTGATCCCCAAGGCGAATTCCAAGGTTGTTTAGATACATGGCGTGGTTAGAGTGACTTTCTGGTGTTATCTTAACAGCTTCCTGCCCAAGCTGGATGGACTCTTCAAGGGCAGCCATTG
>NW_027396844.1:199280-222580 GCF_047715825.1 Aspergillus stella-maris | reverse complement strand
TCCAAGGTTGTTTAAGTACATGGCGCGGTTAGGGCGATCTTCTGGTATTATCTTGACAACTTCCCGCCCAAGCTGGATAGACTCTTCAAGGGCAGCCATTGCGCCTGTCCTTGAATATTGATCCCCAAGGAGATATCCAAGGTTGTTTAGATACATGGCACGGTCAGGGTGATCTTCTGGTATTGCAAGGAGAGCTTCCCTTGCAACTCGGATGTCCTCTTCAAGGCCAGCCATCCCTCTTGATTCTGCCTATATGTCGCCCAGTTATTTTAGAATTGACTCAATATACCTGAGCGGACTGTTCAGCAGTTGCAAATCATAATCTCATAACCCTGAGAACTCACAGGACAGTTCGATATACTGTTTATAAATTCCTATTCAAAATATGTATTCAATATTGTACTTGCCCCAAAAAAAACCTACTTTGTTAACTCGACTCGACGTTCATTATATATTTAGCAACTCGACAACCTTGTCAATGAGGCTGTCTTATGCGTCTGATCGCTTATATTTTCCTCTTTGGTATTGCACAAACAACCACCGGGCTCACGTAAGCTTACCTGTCCCGTCTCTGTTTGTTAGAGAATCGTTGACTAAGAGTCAAATGCCAGATCCGTTGGTTAAGTATAACGTTTACATAGGCATCCAATGCATCATTCATCTACGTATCCCCCGTTCATGGCGGCGAAATCCGTCAATCGGACCCCAACCCACTTTACCGGTTCGTGAAACAAGGCTGTAATCACACAAAATCTGAAGCTGTGGATTACCAAGGTTTACCTTGTCTGTAATTGCTGGACAAATTATATTTGATAGTTCATGATTGGTGGGTTAGGAGCGTAATATTCAAAAGTGATTGGATTCTATCTTTATCGAGAGGCTAGCTGGTTACACAAATATAGCCTCCCCGAGGTGGGGTATGTGACTTAGCTGCTCAATTATCGGCCGTGATACAGTACCCAAGGAGATATCCTAAAATGAAGCGTAAGCGCCGGAATTCGCCTCTCATATTCAGAATCCACACCTTAATATATACACATGGATAGTTGAGAAACCATGAATCAAGTAAGACCAGGAGGCTGTGCATAATGTCGGAGGTTGCGCTCTTTGACACGTAACACGAATACGAGGTACTTTCTTCCTGGACCGGGCCTTCACTAGAGTGTTTGTGCTTTCCAAACTATGCTTGTATTGTGATGGATCAGACGAGGCAGAGTCAGTTTCGTGTCAGAGAACACCAAATGAACGGATTGCCTCAGGCTGTTCCATCAGCACCCACCATAGACGGCGTTTCTGACAGAAAAGGCGGATTTTGACCATGCGCTGCCCCAAGGCTGACGCAGCTGAAGAGGCCAATAAAAACCTGAGTGATATAATTAGGTCAGTAAGACACCTTCCCGTAACTATAGAACCTAGTGCGGGATTAATCTCGCGAATCTGATGGCCGCACACTGGGAATTACCCCCGGAGCGTCTCGATATCTTCTGTGTGACTATAGCCTCATTTGCCAGGCCATCTTCGCTTACCGATTATGGCAGCCCTGATAGAGGTCTGTCGGTCGGGCTCTTGGTGTGAAATACCTGTTTACCTAGAAACAAAACTACAGGCACACTTATTCAAGTCAGCCAATCACTCAGCTTACTACGAGTTATTCTGGATAACGTATGTCACCAGTCATCCGACCGCCGCCCCACCTTTCGCCTACGCTCTACAGCTTGAAGTTATTCGCAACCATTTTCTTGTTGCTGACGACGTTCAGAGCATGTGGTTCTTGTATGGCCCTGAAAATGATACCAAGAACACGTTTGGTGGAGCACGTCTTGGCGCGCCTGAAGTCGACGGCGCAGAACCTGTAGAGGGGCCCTCTTCAACATTAATTGAGTATTTCTCATCGCCACACGGTCTATACCCTCCTGTACTATAAGAGGACCTATAGGGGTCATTTGTTGCTTAGATCGTGGCCTCTTCTTCTTCTCTTCTTCATTTGCAGCGCGGAGATTATGGTTTTCAATCATCAATTGCGCAGAGTTGTATAAAGCATCTGGCAGTCTTTGAGGATCTGCTGCAGGGCGTGTTTTGAAGGTGTTGATGGACTTGGAGACCCTCTTTTTAAAACCTTTTTAAGTGATTCACTTTGCCATTGTAGTTGCCTAACTGTATATGGAGTTGCAAGCGTGGAGGAGGTTGTTGACTGCCCCCACTCCGGCTTTGGGGGGGGTGTCGGCGTATGTAGTTCAATATTAAGCTTGCAGAGTACTCTTTCGGGGTCAAATGGCTGTGTACCAGCCGCAGCCAAAGCCGCTTTGAATATTCTGAAGACCTCCTGGTGAGCAGTGGGATACTCAGATAAGAAGTTAAGTTTGCCAATATGATGATTACCGCGTCGCATTTGATCCTTAACTAAGCTACTGTACACCCGCTTTAATGGCCCAAAACAGCCAACATCAAGAGGTTGTAGAAGGTCCGATGAGTGAGGAGGTATGCAGATGGGAATAACATCATGTTGCTCGCATATCTTGTCAAATTCAGGCGTGAGGTGGCTGCCATGGCCATCAAGAACAAGAAGTCTATATCGGCCAGCTTTTCGAGTACTTGTAGCAGGTATGAAGACCTCTTGAAGCCACCGGAGGCCAATGGCGTCATTAGTCCATCCTTTAGGACTTAATCCAATGCGCCAGTCGCATGGGAGGTTGCATTCGCCAAACCATCCTTCTATATAGACTTTCCTTTAAAGATAATGGTGGTGGGAATACTCCACCTCGTTGAATTAATGCATTCAATTGTCGTCACTCACTCGCGCTGGCCTGGCTGTATAAGATAAGGCTTGCCAGGCATGTTGGCTCTTGTCACAACTTTTGTAGTGGCAATAACGCCCATTGCAAAGCCTGTTTTATTAAAGATATTTATCAGGTATCCCAAACTCCGCCCGTACCTCTTGTAGAGTATGGAACCAGTCTTTCATGAGTTTTGGGTCTTCGCATTTAACCCTCTGGTAGTGGTACTTTCGAGCAAAGCGGCAGTGAACTTCATCACGGTGTTTAATGAATCGGGATACCCAGTTCTCGCCGACTGGGGTGAAGGTAGAGGGGATCTCGGTACGGAGGATTGTATTGGCCATTTCTCGCACATGTATAGGTTGCGGGGGGACTCCATGTTAATCTCGCGATAGAATCCACTTAACCAAAGCCTCCTCTTGAATTTCAGAAAGTTTGAGGTTGTGGTTGCGGCGTTCTACCTGAAATTTCTAATTGACGGTGTGGTAGAGTCACCTCTTCCTACCTAAGAATAAAAGCATGATCAATTTCCGGTCTGGAATTGTGTTCTTGCCTGTAGAAGATATCTATTCAATCAGGACTTTGCTCAATATTACTCGTGTATATGTGGGTATACAATACTACAGGCTCTCTTTACAAAATCTGGCATCCTCGAGGGCACCTTGCGTCTGGAGTTAACAGTGCTGAATAAAGTTACATCCATGGACATGTTCTCGAAATCACATTCAGTGGCCGTTTCTAAGAGGGCACTCCTTATTGGCAGTCCAGCCTATGATCTCAAAGGGTCTCAAACGATGTTGAAAATGTCGCGAATACACTCAGACATCATGAATT
Source organism: Aspergillus stella-maris (assembly GCF_047715825.1). Classification (NCBI taxonomy): domain Eukaryota; kingdom Fungi; phylum Ascomycota; class Eurotiomycetes; order Eurotiales; family Aspergillaceae; genus Aspergillus; species Aspergillus stella-maris. The sequence continues at coordinate 218,972 of NW_027396844.1, read as the reverse complement.
CTTGGTTCAAGAGTGCTGCGGGCCCCAAGCCACAAAGGAGGGTATCATCGCAGCATGGGAGAATTTAGTATCTAACATCCGACGTGATGATACTGTTCTGATCTATTATTCTGGACACGGCTGTTCGGTCAAAGACACTGAAAATCATTCCAAAAGACAATTTCAGTTCATCGTGCCAAACGATTATGTCCCTGAGTTCAGTCCGGGTGATTTCAAAGGAATATTTGATATCGAACTCTCGCAACTTGTCCATAGAACAACAGCAATAACCGCCAATGTGACTGTGATCTTGGATTGTTGCTTTTCCGGGCGTATGGCGCGTGATCCAGCACATGGAGCCCGAGCAGTCAGGAAAGCGTTAGGAAAGGTCCATATGTTAAGTGTTCAAGGCGTATGACCAGATTGTGAACAGCATTCTTTCACATCTAACGAGCCTTGAAAGAAATCAACATGCAGTGAGAATTGTGGCGGCTGCAGACCCTGAGCCGACATTTGAATATGACGAGGGTAATGGGCGGATGGTTGGCGCTTTCACCAAAGCTCTACTCACGAATCTGGATTATGCACTACAAGAAAAACTCACTTGGAAGCACTTGATGTTGAGATTATCGGACCTTGTTGAAAGCCAATTCCCCTATCTGCATCCACATGTGGAAGGGCCCTGCAACAGGGTGGTGTTTTCCCAACAGGAGCAGGATACCAACGTTTATAATGTCAAAATAACAGATAAAGTGGAACACATTCTCCAAGTTGGTGAAACTGCAGGCGTCAAAGTTGGGAATACCTTCAAGATTCTCCACAACATGACTGCAGAAACCTATAACATGACCGCAGAAGAAACTAAGGGCCTTAAAGAACCTCGAGGCACGGTAATAAGTGTTTCCGCGTTTGATGCTTTGTTACAAACCCAATCGATTGTTTCTCGACAGAAAATCGCCCATGGCAGATATTTTGAGGCAGTATGTTAACATTCAGATATCAGAGATGAAGTTTATACAACTACCCGAGAATATGTCTTGCATGATCTTTGCAAACCTTGATCAACAAGGTGAAACAGTCTGTCTTAAGATCTGCGGTGAGCAGCGTGCCACTTTCGACATTAAGAGTGATGGTATTGCAGGGGCTGTTTCTAAAGCTCTTTGCATGGCAAACTCGATTTCTCGAGCGGCTCACTTGTTGTCTTTCAAGCCTACAGATGGGGTCAAGCTGGATCACAGGTTGCAGACTGGATTCTCGAAAGTGAAGACTGAAGGCCATGGCACGACGATTATCCCCATTGAGGATTCTTCCACTCAGGGTCCCGCCACTGAGGATCTCGCCACTGACGGTACTACTAATATCGTCTGCAAAGACCGGATTTGCATAACGTTGCACAATATTGGGGTCGATAATATATACGTCTCAGTCTTCAATGTGACCGCGGCTGCGAGAATATGTTTGCTATCACGGTCTTCACCACGCGTAATCAGGCTCTGTTCGGGCAGTCAGTATGTCTTGGGAAAGGAGCAGCATACAGGAGTTCTCAAGGGGATGGAAATGCGTTGGCCGAAAGGCATTGATACAGACGTTGGCGAAGCTATTCCCGAGTGGTTTGTCTGCTTTGTCACAGATGGTGAAACTGATTTTCGCTGCTTGGAGAAAGATCTCAGTACTACAAGATCACCGCCTGAGCAACGGGGAGACCCTTCGCGGCTCGAAAAGATTGCATATCAGCTGAGCTATGGACAAGGCCGTGATAGCTGTTGCGAAGAAGATTCAGATCGAAAATGGGATATAACGATTGTTCCATTCTCGCTTTCCTCTTGATATGATGTTTACTTTTGGTTCCTGCATGTTCTTTCATTGAAATCTAGTTCCTATTATGCGTTGGGACGTTGGAAACCAGGAGTCCATGGATTGACTGCCCCGCGGACTTAGCGTTGACAGAATACGGAGGCACTGCGGGCCGGGGCCAAGCGGCGCCAAGGTACGCTAGGTACGGCATACTGTTCGAACAAAAGTGCAATAACTCTTATTACACGTAATCAAGCGTATACCGCCTAATCAACCGCCTACCTTGTAAGCTTTGCCTTAATATCTCTTTTAATTCTTAATATAATCTCCTATTTGTTTATATAAGACTACAGAATGCCTCGGCCATCTATAAATCTTGAGCCTTTTCAGGCAGAGATCTCTAACCTATACCAAACTGGCACAAATCCTCGTGCTATTGCAGATATCATCAGCAATCGATATGGGATTAAGGTTGGAGAGCGTACGATTAAGTCCCGTCTTAGTATATGGGGTTCTCAGAAGTCAAATCGTACGGCTTCTCGTGATACAGTTCTTCATGCACGAATCAAAGTTCTTATATACCAGGTTGGCCTTTCGGACGAGGAGATCCTTCATACTTTAAAGCTTGAAGGTTATGATATTACAGCAAGATCATTAAAATATATTCGACACCAGAAGGGTTTTCTTCGGCGCTTAGCAAATCCAGTTGCAGATCAAGCACAAGTTGAAAATGTCTTAAATCAACTTCGTACGGACCTTGCTACTGGTCAAATTGAGGGCTATGGGATAGGATTTCTTCACCAGCATTTCAAAAACCAGGGGTTTCTAATTGGGAGGTATGTTATCTTTACTATTATTTATATTTGCAGGCTGGCTGACCTTGTACGAGGGACCGACTATTCTCAATGTATAAGCAGCTTGCCCCAGCTGCTGTACATCGACGCCTACAAGATCTACAACGCCATCGCGGAGCCTATCTTACCCCTGGACCTAATTTTATCTGGTCAATTGATGGCTACCTCAAGCTTGCCCCATATGGTATTGAAGTGTATGCAGCAATTGATGCATACTCCCGTTATATTATATGGGTTTATGTTGGTATTAGCTCTCGTACAGCAGTTAGTGTACTTCGGCAGTTCCTTGATACCCTTGCTGTTACTCAACAGCAGCCTCGCCTTGTACGATCAGACCGTGGAACTGAGACAGTCTTACTGGCTGAGGCCCAGTACAAGCTTCAGCAATCTCTTCATCCAGATATTAATATTAGAGATTGCTATTTATATGGTACAAGCACTGCTAATCAACGAATTGAGGCATGGTGGCTTCAACTAACCCGTGGCATGCTATATCGATATCAAGTAGGTACTTATACCCTCTATCTACTTCGTACGATACTAACTGAGGTCTAGGAATACTTCTATGCTCTTCAAGAGGAAGGCAAGTTCTCTATGGATCAGCTAGGTGATCGGATTGCTTTATATGCGATTTATATGCCTCTTATTCGAACCCAGATTACGTCTTTCGTACGGACATGGAACCAGCATCGGATCCGGAAGCAGTCAAATCGTCCATATTCAGTACCTGGCAAGCCATGGATGAACTATCACTTCCCACCTACAGGTGTTGAAAATGAAGGAATCCAGTTTAATATGGATCTCTTCAAGCAGTTACAACAAGATGTGAAGGATTGGGGTAAGTCCTTGAATCTCTATATTTTATACCTCAGCTAACCTTGTACGATAGATACTGATCAATATCTACCACCTGACACATATGCTTGGACTCGAAACCAGTTATTAGAGCTTTTATTTGATCCTCAGCAGCCTCCCTCAGCAGCTGGAGATCATGCTCTTACCCCATTTCGTACGATATACCTTGATCTTCGGGCCAGGATTCAGGCACATATTGAGACTGGATCTCAACCAATTCTTTCACTATCTCAACCACCAACCGGGGCCTTTCGCTGGGACCCACGACTTAATCCCAACGGAACTGAAAAGCTGGAGCTTGTACGGGAGGTTGAAGTGGGGTATGACCAGGACCAAGTAGGGGAGCTAGAGGAACTAGAGAACTAGACCTAAGAACTAGTGATTTTTCACCGCTACTTTCTTTATATTAGATATATATATATATAGCAAGAGGGCAAAAACAAACAGATATGTAAAAAATCTTTGCTTCTCCACTCTTAAAAGGATGATTTAGTCACTATACTGACAAAGCAGAGGAGTATCGACAGAGTTCAATTACTCGTACGAGGAACCTTCAACCCAACAAGGCCCAGCGAGTGCCTGCTCACGCCATCTCTGACTAACTGACTTCCGGATGCAATCAATCCATAATGAACCCGCGATTCTTCTGATCGCCGTACTGGACGGTTGACAAGATATCTTGCGTTACATTTACCACAGTCTGCCTCGCCTCTTGGGTGAATATATTCTGGATGAAATAGAAAGTCGCTCGAGCGCTCTGGCTTGGAATACCGGTTCGACAATTCCTGGATGCATACCCAGTGCTGATAAGACCAGGTCCAGGGTACCCAGTGGCTTGCCCATTATCTCCTCAGCTTGCAGTTGTGATATTATATTCAGGAGAACGAGAGGTGGCCGATTAAGCACACCAGTTACTTTGAATTCACCATTGCCGATAATCTTTCCAAACTTATAGGCGATCACACCGCTTGTTCCTTCTGTATTGGGATGACTGACCACAATATCTCCAAGCCACATGTCATTGTCATTCCCGGAATTCCACCGCCCACGCCGACCATTAAACCAAACTCGATTTCGGTGAATATTAAGAAAATTCGTGCAACCACGACGGCGGTAGAGATGCTGCCATATGCTCCAGATGGTAAACATGCGATTACTATATTATGACCTGATATTGCATCCAGAATATAGACATTGTTATCACTCGTGTGTTGAGTAAGCGCTGGGTGGATTTCATCAAGCATCATTCGCGCAGCCGCTGCCTCAAGGGGCAGCGCACAAACCCAGGCGATTTGATAATCTGTTTGTTGCCTCTGTCGCTCTGGCATGTTGAAATACGAGATCCGACAATTTTCTTTCGTCTTTGATACGAATCTGTGAGACTACGTGGTTCCTCCAAGTATCTAAGCAGAGAGATATCGTCAAGAAGAGTCTATTGAAGCTATAGACTTGAGCCCTATTATTATAGGCATCCACTCTTTAGTAGGCTACGTGCGTGTAGTCGATGCAGACGTCATTCTGCCCTCCTTCCCCTGGGCCTGTATTCATTACAAAATGGAATACACCTCGACATTGTGGTTTTGGTCAATTGTAATTTGATTCTACTAGCTTGATAGAGTGATGTAATAGTATACCTAAGTCCTGCTCAATGAGGTTCTTTGGCAGGAGGGATGTTGAAAATGCTTCAGGTTGGTTATTTTGGTTTGGAACCTGAATTGTTGTGGTGGGATTTATAATATGTAGACTAGGTAGGTACCTTATTGGCTGTAGATGGTCTTGAAGGTCAGTAGATTGCCGTCATCTTCTGGATTCACCGGACTCACTCTTCTAAAGTACCTAATAACGTCTAGACAGAATCACTCAGGTCAGGAGGAAGACACTCGGGGACTCGGTAGATATACAGGTACCTCTACCCGACTGCCTAAATAGGTATTACCTACCTACTACTATTACTACTACTACCACTACCTACTGAGACTCCTTAGAACGGGTCCAGTCTTTTGATTCACCCCCAGCTATCGCCATCATCATTTTCAAGCTGCCGCAGCCCGTGTGGAGACCTTCTAGACTACCCTAGTCGATTCTGGACTGCAGCCAGAAGGCTTGTTCGCCACTATACCGCTGCGACTTGGTTGTTTTTCTGTAGTCATGCTAATACTTGTTATCATGAGTGATATCGCAGACGCGCCAATTTAGTTTTAGCTGAAACGATTCTTGGATGTCATTGGATATAAGGAAGTTGTCTCCGGCCCGAGGGCCGTTTCGCTTGTCGTTATCAAGCTCTTACCAGTGGAGACAGATGATCTGGTTTATCGAATTGATAGATTGGTATCTAGGCATGGCGATGGCGTGACAGCGAGAGGCAAGTAGTAGGTGGGGAGGTGGGTAGTGCATGCAAAAGGCCCCTCTGGTTCGTCGTTCGCTCGGGGATGTTTCTTTAAGATAGATAACTTGGCTATCACTAGTGTCGACACCTTAATTATCCGCGTTTGCGAGGCTGGAAGGCCTGTTGATTGTACCAGGAAAACCTGGACCTGGTTTCTATGGCCAAGGATGGCTGCACCTCTCCAACCTAGCAGAGTATTGTTTGTCATTGGGGTGCGGTAGGTAGAGTGAAATAGCGATAGCATATCTCGTAAGCTTACTTTGAACAGGATGCTGGTGTTTTGTCCGTTCAGTCCTGAACACCTCAAGTCGCATCATTTTCATCTATATCCGTTAGTGGTGCTTATCGGTGAAGCAGCTTTGATGAAGCCGAATTTCCATGGAAGCGGCTTTAACTCCTGGCACATGCCAGATCGTTAAGGCACTTGATATCTCTCGCCACATCAAGCTATTCCGCCAATGACTGTAATATTCTATGCCGTCGATATCCGACAAGTGTTCAACTATCATCCGGCCCGAAGGCGCTTCATACAACTGTTTGGTGTTGGTGCGCAAGTGCTATAAGTTAGCTCGCCCGCAATCCTTCCAGAATCTTTACTTACACTGTGGTGATTGGATGCTGCGAAGTGCCCGCACATTAAGCGGCGTGACCAGCCTGCTCAATGCTACCTTACCCGAGCAGTTGGTAGCCCTGGTTATTAGATTTTGCGAGCCAGTTATCTCCATTCTTGCCGAGATATCCGCATCACGAGTGCCACGGCAGTATGCTCATCATCTCGAACACGAGGCTCATTATTACGGCGCACAAATTCAATCTTCCAAGACCAGATTGTAGACAGGACGAGAAAAAGCGACTACCACAGAAGACTAAGTGTAGTCGACAAGAATAGAGCCTTGGCATTTTGAAGGGTCGTGGAGTTGGTCTCTGGGGAACTGGCAAGGTCCTTATCGGACATTTCTCAAATGGTAATGGAATGCTACCACGTTGTTATCATGATAAGGCTGGTCGCAGTGGGGAGGGCGAAGGAGCGAAGAATCTGTCAAGCCACGAGGTTCCTGGATTTAACCTCGGTTGGTAAAGCAGCCAACGACATTGGTGGGTTGACGGAAGAGAAAAGAGCCTTGGCGTTATCAGCACAAGAGTGCCAATAAACGACAAGAAGGCTTGGAGTCACTAAGCCTGCGAAGCTCAAAGGCCGGCGCTAAGCCCAGCCTAATTGTTCCTTGGCCCACTGATAAGATGCTGACCGTCGAGAAGGTGTGGCTTCCTGCTTGGGCCTCTTTGTAGACTTCTAGAAATTGGCCCTGATACCACTTGCTTTAAGCGAGTGGCAATCAGTGCACACGACTGGTTGACTGTGCAGGATCCCGGTTGCGACGACAAACCAACACAAAGAGCCGTGGATGATTGGAGTAGGGTGCACGCTTAGGCGCCGCGGAAGATAACGAGGTTACACGTCTAATTTCTTAGTATACTTCTCCAGGTCGCCACTAGCCACTATCTGTCTAATACTAGGCTCTGAATGCCCCTTACATGCACGGTGCTTCGACAGAGTTAGGAACTAAATCCGAGACGTGGTACGACCCAATGGACTCGACCTCGAGACATCTGACTCGAGAATGGAGTTGTTGTATAACAAAGGAGGCCGGGGTGACAGACAGCGGGGCATTCCAATCTGGGCGATAAGCTTCATGTCTTGCGCTAGACAGTAATGGTTGGTTGAAGTGGTTTATAGTGCGCGCCATGCATCTGGAAGCAGTTAGAGGCAGTGATAAGCAATGCGACCTGAAGGTCAGTGATGTGTTACTCTTTCCGGAAGGTGCGTATCCTCGCGGCACAGATACTTCAAGACACTCGCTCCCGCTGTTCTCCCTTCTCCCCTCTTCCATCGCTGTCTCCTCTCAGTCATTTCCATCCAGCGCGGTACTCTCCTGCACTCCACAATGGAGGAAAAAGAGACTGTCCCCGTCCGCATCACCGCCGCCGACGAATCTCTCGCTGAGAACTTTGGCGGAGATGGCGCGACCTCCACCAGCACCGTCCACCAGCTGCGCCTGATCAAGGAACACCACAACTGGGACCCCAACCTCTCCGACGAGGTTGAGGACGAGATCAACGATGCCCTCAACACCACCGACACAAAGGCTCGCCAGGAAATCGCCCATGACCTGCTCGACAACTCTCCCTACCCGGAGGTCCGCGCCGCCGTGCCCAACATCGACGAAGGTGGCCACTCAAACACCATTCGCGCCTGGGTCATCGGTATTCTTCTGTCTACCATCGGTTCAGCTTTGAACATGCTGTTCTCCATGCGCCAGCCATATATTGTCATTCCCTCCTACGTCGCCCAGGTCGTCGCATACCCCATTGGTGTCGGCTGGCACAAGGTCATGCCAAACAAGCAGTTCAAGGTTTTCGGCATCAAGTTCAACCTCAACCCCGGTCCATACAGCAAGAAGGAGCACGCCATCTCTGTCATCATGGCCAATGCCACCTTTGGCGGTGGTGCCGCCTACGCTACCGACGTCTTGCTGGCCCAACGTGCCTTTTACGGGACGCGCTTTGACTGGGGCTTTGAGATCTTCATGGCCATCTCCACTCAAATGCTGGGCTTTGGTATGGCTGGCTTTTTCTACCGCTTCCTGGTTGAGCCTGCCGCTATGATCTGGCCGTCTACCTTGATCAACACCTCGCTGTTCACCGCGCTCCACGACCACAGCAGACCCAACCCAGAAAAGGTTTCTGGCTGGAAGATTGGCAAATATCGTTTCTTCCTCTACGTCATGATCGGATCCTTTGTCTGGTACTGGTTCCCCGGCTACATTGCGCCCTTTCTCAGCGTCTTCGCCTGGGTGACCTGGATCAAGCCGCAGAACGTGGTCATCAACCAGCTCTTCGGCGGTTGGACCGGTCTGTCGCTCATCCCTATTACCTTTGACTGGACCCAGGTTTCGGGCTTCAACTTCAGTCCTCTCATTGCGCCGTGGCACGGTATTGCCAACACCCTGATCGGCTTGGTTCTTTGGTTCTGGATCATCACCCCGGCTCTGCACTTTAGCGGACTCAACTACGCCAAGTACCTTCCCATCAGCGACTCGAGCAGTTACGACAACATGGGCCAGGTATACAACGTCACCAAGATCCTTAACCCTGACATGACTCTGAACCTGGCCAAGTACGAAGAGTACTCGCCATTGTTCCTCTCAACCACCTTTATGCTCTGCTATGGTTTGTCATTTGCTACCATTATTGCTGTGCTGTTCCACGCCGGTCTCTTCCATGGCAAGGACATTTGGGCGCGTTTCCGTCGCGTCGGTCGCGAGGAGGAAGATGTTCACGGTCGCCTGATGGCTCGATTCAATCCTGTTCCGATGTGGTGGTATGGCGCTGTCTTTGTTGTCATGCTGGCCATGGGCTTTGGTGTCACTCTCGGCTATCCGACCCATCTTAGTGCGTGGGCTTTCATCATCGCCCTAATCATGGCCATGGTCTGGTTCGTCCCCTGTGGTATCATCCAGGCTTCGACCAACATCCAGATTGGTCTCAATGTCATCACCGAATTCGTCATTGGATACATGCAGCCCGGAAAGCCCATGGCAATGATGCTTTTCAAGACCTATGGATACATCAGCATGTACCAAGGTCTCTTCTTCTGCCAAGACATGAAGCTGGGTTACTACATGAAGATTCCTCCCCGAGTCACTTTTGCTGCTCAGATGATCGCCTGTCTCTGGTCCTCCATTGTCCAGATCTGCGTCATGAACTGGGCGCTTGGCTCCATTGCTGATGTCTGCTCTCTTGACCAGCCCAACCGTTACACCTGCCCCAACGGTCGCGTTTTCTTCAACGCATCGGTCATCTGGGGAACCATCGGCCCGGCGCGCATGTTCTCTCCGGGTCAGATGTACAGTAGCTTGCACTGGTTTTGGCTCGCTGGTGCTGCCCTCCCGGTTGCTATTTGGGTCGGCGCGAAGTTGACCAGAAAGAGCAAGTACGCCAAGTATGTCCGTCTGCTCAACGCCCCCATTATCTTCGGTGGTACCGCCCTCATCCCCCCTGCCACCCCTCTTAACTATCTCTCTTGGGGTATTGTTGGCTTTATCTTCAACAAATTTGTCCGCGACCGCTGGCGTGGGTGGTGGATGCAGTACAATTATGTATTGTCTGCAGGCCTTGACGTCGGCCTCGCTCTGTGCACAATCTTGATCTTCTTGACTTTGAACCTGACCAAGACTGACTTCCCGACTTGGTGGGGAACCAACATCGCCGCTGATACTATGGATGCGGCCGGTACGGCGGTGCAGGTTACCGGGGTGAAGTTCGGACCGGAGAGTTGGTGAGCAACGCTTGTCAGGAGCGACGGGTGTGAGACTGTGGGGTATCTATCAGAATTAACGGCCTGTAGTCGATTATGTACGAGTGCTAATATATGTTACGAGATACGATGTAACTGAATGCAATGATTGTTACTCGAGCTATCTCCACCTTGTCCGTATGTTCAGTAAAGCGTAAACATGTCCCACCAAGATTCGATTTCCATTCTTGCTCGGGGACTTGAACTCGATGAGACCTCTACCTTCCTAGTTGATAATCTAGTTCATGCGCCTTGGTACTGTTGAGGAAGGAGCGATGGGAGACAGACAGTCAAAATGCCGATTTTTCTAGACCCACTCAATTTCAACATGCCACAGCCGCACTATCAATCATTAGATGCATTGTCTTGAATTGTTCGAGAGTTTCTGAACTCCCTGTAAGAGCCATGCATACGTAGTACTGAGATTACACATAACGCCCGACGTAATGAGTGTCCACTAGGCGCAACACCATCTTTAGGAGCCTTTGCGAGGTTCGTACCTTAAATCCCGTTGTTTGGCCTGCGAAAGGATCCCCTTTGTTGCTTCTCCGGCTAGAATCATGAATTGAGAGGGCTTTTTACACGGTCTTCAACTAAGTTAAGCAATAGTCATATCGTTCAATCTCCAGAAATTTCATCGTGGACATGTCTTAAAGGTATCTTGATCTAACAAAGGGGGTATTTACTCGAACAAACAAGTTAAAACAAAAACAACAATAAGAAAGGTAGATTTCCGAGAGCGACAGGAGCTAGTCATTCCGACCCCAGCCAAAACGCAACCCTAAGCGCCAGCTGCAGGATTCAGGTTGCCACCGCGGCTAAACAAGAGAGTCACGGCAAGAATTATAGCTGCAAGTCTTTCGACATCTTCGCGTTTATGTATGTAGAATGGGCCGAATTCATTCAGCTCCAGAAATGACTTGCATTCTTCAATCCTTCTTTCGTTGGTCATGAAATCGACGTAATCCGCGTCGTATTCTGCGATGATGAAATAGACGGCGTCCCAGTTCTGGGAGATCAGAAGTCTCTGGAAGCGCTGGTTAGGCGTCCTTTTCTTGTTCTTCGTCGCTTTCCATCCCAGGTTTATAGTCCACATCGCTCTTCCTATCGTTTCCTGATTCCCCGGTCTGCGGCATCTGACCAATATCCAACGAGTCGTCATCATCGGCTAGCTCAGTCTCCTCCACTTAGGGAGTCTCTTGAATCTGAGGGGTCTTCTTGACGCTTTTTGACTCGCCAATGCGCAGCTCCTGTAATTTGGGCAGGATGTTCCGTCGTATTGGGGTCTGCGTGGTGTCTCCCGGGGGTGGTATGTAGAATTTTGGAGGCTTCTGCGAAATTTTCTTCTTCAAGGGCGTCGGTGAAAAGTCAATGTTGCTTTTGGTATCCTCCCCGTGCTGCTCTAGCTGTAATGCTATCTGCTGGTTATACCACGTTGTCTGGAACTCGGCCAAATCGAATCGGATAGGAAGCAGTTTCTTCAGGGGGGTCTTCTCTGAGACAAGCTGACAATAATTCTCCCAGCCCCGTAAATTCTTCAGCTTTCTCTTCGCTTCCGGTATGTCCTTAATTCCCCAGTCTTCTGGATGGAATGAACTTGCGTCCTTGCGCTTCCATATCGCCCGCAGAGATATGTACTGAGGGTCCTGGATTTTGTAAGCCGACCTTCGGTCCTCGAGCCGGAATATGTTTGTGAAATTGACGTTGTGGTCTTGAGCTTGGGCTTCCCACATGTCCTCAGTCTTAATCGCCTCCGGCAAAGTCCAGTTGAGACTCATGGCTGCAGGTGAATGTGTTGGTTTGATAGACGGAAATAATATGGGGATGAATACAGAGGCGGGGGAGGATTGGATGTGGATCAAGCTGGGGAAGAAAAGTTGTGTTTGGAAGGAACACGGTCTCAAGACACCTCTGATGTGTTCCTTTGTTCTTGCAGTGAATGAGCTGCCGCTTAACTTTCACTCTTGTATAAATTACGTGACCCGATCCCCGGGCAACTTGTGGTGTTGTGGTCTTGGCGCTCTCCGTCTTTCTTCATCTTCCCTTCGTCTTCTCCACTGCTTCTACCTTCTCTTCCATCATCTTCGCCAACTATTCGCTTTTATTCCTCTGCTGCTGGACAAGCTATATCTTCTTCTCCGAAATGGCAGAAAAAGGAGCCCAGGGAGCGGGCCGAAACTATTTCTCAGAACTCACCAAGCGCCTCTCCAAGACACGCGTTGTTAGCTGGCACCTCAGCGACATCTACCGCAAGACCAAGGCTTCCCCAGATATTTTTCTCACAGATAGCGATCTCATGTCTTCCAAAATCGAGATGTCACCACTCAATCTCGAAACCGAAGACCAGGGCGCAAAGCAGACTCTTTTCTACCACCCCACTGCGGAGTCCGAGCTCCCCACCATAGACTGGAACATCCTCGACCTCTGGGAGGCCCGCCCTAACTACAGCGACCAAGTGCTTCGCATCCAACACAATCTGCACGAGGTATGCATTGCCGTCGCCTGGGCTTACCACTATGACCCTGAGAAGCGGCAGCCGTGGGTGGATTGCAAGTAAGTTTTGCCCCGCCGTGGTGGAACTACCAACGATCTCAGATGTTTGCACTTCCATCTACTAATCTCATGATGTCCAGGAAAAACAATACCAACCCCACATTTGAGACCTCGTTTTGCGCGCCTTACAAGTGGGAAGCTTATCATGCGGCTCAAGCGAAAGTAGCTGGCTCTTCTGTCCCGCACCTTCGCTCAGACATCGTCAACTACGTTGATCTCGATCCTCAAGAGTCACTGGCCCGCGGAGAGGTGATGGCGATCGCAGCATACATGGAGTGGCGGTCGAAACAACGTGCCCATTGGGAGCACTACTACTTCCCTGTAAGTTCTTCCTTCCATCTTCCCACCCATTCCTTCGCTGACGAATCCTGACTGACTCCCCTCACAGATCCTATTCATCTCAATGTTCCGCTCAGGCGCACGCATCCTACAAGCTCACCACAACGGCAAAAGCCTCGTCATCTCCAAGAGCAAGTTTTACGATCTTAGCGGCGACGATAACGATGAGACGTACAAGCTCTTTGCTCGCTGGATCTTCAGCAATCCCTGTGGTAATACGACCACGCCTCTTCCTATCCCCGGTGACCCGTTGCCTGATGTTTTGGTCCGCAAGTTGGAGAGAACGCTGGCTCCAAGCCGCACTGTCACTGTCGCTTGATTCAATCGGCATTTTGACCTATGATTTTATGTTTCTGGTGCCGTTGTGGGTTGGCGTTGTTTGAGTTATGGAAATGGATACCCCTGGGCACACACTGGCTGTCTGGCGTTCTGTAAAAGTTCAGCTGATTACATGAGGTCCGGCTTCTGGTCTTGTTTGTCTTTTAGTCCTCTCCATTTGTTCTTCTGGGTCTAGTTCATGGGTTTGGGCGTCGTGATCTCATCTGCATGATGGTATTTGTTCGTCGGCACGGCGGATCTCAGTCCTGACACCCATCCACCCTACGAGATTCGTTGCTTGCGAATAGTGATACCTTTTTTTCAGATACCAGATAAATCTCTCCCTTTCTTCCAATCGTACATCCACTATTTACCGGATAAAATAGCCCTAACCCCTCACAACCACCCCCCAACCTCAAGACAAAACATCAATACCGAACCCAAACCCTCGCAAAAAGCACAAAGCTCGTCCCTAAAAGCGCCATAATCCCCGAAAATATCTTCAACCCATCCCACCCGGCACCCCCATCCACAATCGCCCCGTTAATCGGGTTCGTCGTTAGCCCGCCAATAGCAGTAGCGAGAAAGAGTACCCCTGTTCGAAATACTAATTCTGACATTGGTGATATTTGCGTTACAAGTGGTGTTAGGAGGGACACGTAGGCGCCTGAGAAGAAGCCGAAGAGGATTGAGAAGGCGATCAAACATGCCGTTGAGGATGTCGGGAGCCAGAGTGCTAATATGAATATCCCCGAAAGATAGCAGACGATTATGTAGATGTTGTACCGGCCCACTTTATCGCCTGCGAATCCGCCTGATAGTCGACCGAATAGGGTCATCACTAGCGTACAGGGTGTGGTTATTCGAAGGCCCGAAAATATATATTTCCGCCAAAACCCGCCGGTCTTGGCGACAGCGCGTGACAACTTACGCAACGAGTTACTGTCTGACTTCTCATTCATTTCTTCTACCATACGCAAGTAGACGGAGCACAGCACAGCTCAACACCATATTATGCCTGTTATTAATACTGGAATTTTCGAGTCTTCAATTCCCATCCTCCGTACCTCATCTGGACTCGAACCCACCGAACATTTCAGCTAGGTACTAAACCCGACACGTCCCTGTCGATCAGCGCCAAACAAGAAAGTCAAGCAATGCTTCTGAGACCCCTGTCCGTGCCAAATAAATGATGTTCAATCCATCCGTGACGGTTTCGCTACGGGAGCACCTAATTCCGCACTTGAGCTGGAGCGGGTGTTGTTTATTTGAAACAAGGTGAAACAACCCTATACTCCTGACATTTTTACCCTCCGCAACACTATATAAGATCAGGTACCGCGCGCGAATAATGGGCTAAGTAGAAGCTGAGCTTGCTATACAACTTACATTCGAACCTGCGCTGGTCGTTGGAACAGTCTTTCTACTTTTCTTATTTTTATTCTATTTTTGCCAAAGTCAAGATGAAGTACCTCGCCCTCCTCCCTTTCCTCTCAGCCGCCGTCTCGGCTGGCGATATTGTCTGGAGTGGCTTCTTCAATGAGACTTATACCGTTGAGGATCTTGATAAATGTACGCCTATTCCTACCCTCCATTCTTAGCCCGCGCACGACGTCATGCAGTATTAACGATGATAACTGCCTAGGGTCCTGGTCCTCCCAAACACCCCCTTACCAATGGTACATCCACGGCTCCGGCGAAACCTCCTCGTACCTAGCGCTCTCAGACTCCTTCAAGAACCCCAAGTCGACCGCGCACGAAGAAGACATCCAAGGCCTGAAAACAATCATCGACAACACGTCCTCTTGGAACGGGCAGACGATGATGCGCACGGAGCTCATTCCGCAGGTTGATACTTCCTCTGGCGAGAGCGTTGATCTCGGCGCTGGGAAGAAGTTTTATCATTTCTCTTTGAGTGTCAAGGAGGATGGGAAGCCGGCTGATACGCTTGAGCATCAGATTGCGTTTTTTGAGGTACGCTTCTCTCCCACTGGGGACCCTCCTTTTCTGGTATAGTGGACAGAGCTAATATGTTTGATTTCCGTGTGCAGAGCCATTTCACCGAACTCAAATACGGCGGATCCTCAGACGACGCAAGCAAACTATCCTGGTACGCAGGTGGAACTTCGCAGTGGAGCACAGAACTCACAGCAGGCGTGTGGCACAACTTCGCGTACGGGATTGACTTTGACGCGGGGACTGTCTCGCTTTATGCTTCGCAGGGCGGCGCAGATCTCGAACTTGTTGTTGAGGCTGTGTCTGCTGATGCCTCGAGTAACTCGCAGGATTGGCATGTTGGTGTGTTGAGGTTGGATAATGGGCAGGCTGGTGGGAGTGAAGCTTGGTTTTGGAGTGGTGTTTATGTTGAAAGTGGAGATGTTACGTTGCAGGTTTAGGAGGGCCATTTGGTCAAGGTACCGATACCAGGACGGAAATTGTGAAAGCGGAGGATATGTTCACAGAGGGTCAGGGAGGCCTGCATTGTAGCTTAGCGAGTCCTTCTGTACATAGGATGCCTACCATACCTCCAGTAACAACTCTGATCAATCTATGAACCTATCGCCCAAGTATCTACGAGCGCCAGGTCCATTACCCTTCTCGTTCTAGTAGGTGAGCAATGCCGCTTTGAAGTCGCGCGGTCAGGGTGAGCGAGGTGAGTGGAGAGGGTGAATGGGTGAGCAGTGGGGATTCTAACTACCGTACACGAACGCCTTTCCGTGCAGGGATCCTTGTTGATGTGAAGGTGCCTGAAGAAGTACAAAACAGAATCAACATTATCTTCCAATCACCCCCAGCAGATTCTGCCACTCTTGAATCTTTAGCATCAAAGCTCCAACATGAATCTCAAGAATTGGGCATGACCCAAGCGGGAGAAACCGAGTGGACAGACCTTCTGTATGAGGTTGTGAAAGGCCTGAAGTCTGTAAACTTACTGGTTGCGCGAAATAGAGGTACATTCTAATAAAGTCTATTATTCAATTGCTAACACCTTATTCTTAATAGAGTGGTAACTTAATATTAAACCCAAAGTCTATTAGCCATTTAATATCTCGACCTTCCGTTTCACAAAGACGGCTATATGATCAAGGCGGAGTACAGGAGCTTGAGAATCCTCCAAGTGACAATACCCCAGGGGATTCTCTCTCAAATTCGGCGGCACAATTCGCAGATGAGTTCACTTCAGAGAACTCAAGGACGCCTCTATCAATAAGGTCTGCAAAATTACCTACAACGCCGTTCTTTCTAAAGAATCCTCGTCCCGACATATCAGTGGGAATTTCAGATCAAGCACTTACAATCGCTTTACAATCCCAAGACGTCAGGAATGCAAAATATCTCCTAAATGACCTTCAGGAAACCGGCAAACTTATCAGTGATCCTGGGATAACACCACTGAGTTGACGCTTCCTATTCTTTCTTGTTGAAGCAAAATCTGGTGCAACAGGCGGTAACCTTTACCAAGCACAAAACCAGGCAGCAGTTGGTGGTGCATCAGCAATAAGGATCCTAAAGGTGCTATATAAAACTTGTGAGGGCCGGCCATCAGAAACAGTAGCTCCAAATGTCGCAAGCATTGGCCCGCTGCTTACCTTTTCCGCAACCACAGAAGACCCGCCTGTGAGCTCTGGGCTCATCTTTGGGATGAGAATGGGGGCAACTACTGCATGGCCAATATTGGTATGTGGCGACACAAGCATCATTTCAACCAAAGGTGGCTATCAATTTTCCCTTCTGTCTGATTCTCAAACACTCAACTAATTCATCCCCTGCATTGAAGGTGCCTATCACTTTTCCCTTCTCTCTAATCTCCAAATGCTCGCCAATAAACTTTGTAGTGAAGTCATAGTTGAGATCAAGTTCGTGCGAAGAGAGTGGACACCATTCATCCCATGGTAAATCTTGAAGATAAATCGGAAATGTGTCATGTCGCACTTCCTGCCTAGTGTATTCAATCGTGGTCATAGCGTGCTGGATGCGCTTGAAGTATGGATATAGACGTCACGGAGCGCTGAGTGGTAGGGGTCTAAAGGTAGGATTCTGACTTTCAAGAAATTCAATGTTAGCAACAAAGACATAGGACTGGTAAGATGACTACCTGCCTTGAAGGAAGTAAGGCACTGCCGCTGGGGAGATAAAAGTTGCTGGGGGCCAAAGGAACTCGGCCTTACTTAAGACATCTATCGAGAAACAAGGCATTTATAACATAACTCCTCGTTTTTTTTTTTTTTGCTGGTTGATCTTCACCATGAGCCATGATGAAATCATCTAGGGTCGGAAGTACCTAGGTAGATACAGGAGCAAAAGCTAGACCCGAAAAACTGAACTAGATCCCACTTGAAGTTCCGCTACGGAACTACAGCAAAAAGTAGAGAAACTGATTATTGTTCTTCATGTCATTGCCTCTTCGTCTGCTTTTGTATTAGATTTCGGGTTCACCTATTCCTGCTTTTCCTCCTGTTGCTCGAACAACCAAAATGGGCGCCAGGAAGCGCCAGCTCGAGACAAAACTTTTGGACGATTCATCCAAGCGTCTGAAAGCAGACAAGAACTTAAATCCCCATCAGCACACTACGGATAGTAGGGGCAAACCCTCTGCTGTGCCTTGTTCTACGCAACATGATAGTTGGAACAGTATGGCCAACCGTGCCTGTTACATGGTCCGAGAGGACTGGGGGACTTTCTTCCAGGCCTTAATTACACGGCAACAACAGCAGATGGGAAAGCGTTGAAATCAAGCCTGACCTTATTGAGTATAACCACAATTGCCTGTCTCCACGGACGCCACTCTCGGCTGTTACAGAGTTTTAGGGTGCGAATATTGGAGCTGTAGGGATTGCTCTAGAAGCTATCTCTTAGTCCCCTGCAACTATAGTAGCAGTTTACAGCTTGGATATGGTAGAGATATGCGAATGCCTATAATATAAATCTCCCGACTAAATTGCCTTAGATGATGGATCATACATCTGGTAATCAAATGCAAAAGTCTTTATTTTATCTAGACTATATCTCAAATGACCTGGAGGGTTAAGAGGTGATCCAGGATCCAAATACACTTGAGGTTCTTACCTGGCTAAAGGTCCAAATAGTAAGTTGCTCCATTTATTCCTTATGTCTTTGAACAATACTTAGGCAAACAGTCTGTCGAAAATCTATTTCACGGCGGTCAATCAACATCTATGCCTTTGAGATTACCTGTGAGCTTGAAGACCCATCCAGCAGCGTATGCCGAAACGTTATGCCTGATTATAGCCGACATATCTCGCTTACAAGCAGATAGCCGCGAAACAAGTATTTTTGATACGGATGATATCTATGATCGGGCAGAAGTCATTTACAAACGCCTGATTGACTGGGAAGAGAATCAACCAGAAACACTAAAACACGACAAACCATACTTGGTATTCCCGTCTCCTCCCAGTTACCACAACACCGGGGCCTGCCATATAATAAATCTATATTAGTGCGCACAGATTTCAGCTTTTGAGCTTCTTATGCGTGATATCAAAATGTCCAACTAACTTTTGATGTGGCCCTTGTTTCAGTCTGCTCATGGAGGGTGCGAAGGCCGCGAGCTAGGAAAGCACTTTCTCGAGACTATGAAGAGAAGGGTACCTTTTAACTGCTTCAGGATGCTCTTGAATTATCTTGGAGCGCAGAAGTGGCTTTAAGGCATTGCAGAGAGCAAATAGTACCTTTTGGGCCGTTCCCAGTGGAACGAAGTAAAGTGGGAAGATCTAAAGTATAGAGATACAGAAAAATATCAACAAGGTAGTAAAGCTAGGCTAACCAGAGAAATGTCAAGGCTCCTGATTGATGGCCAAGAATCACAGTGCTTTCTGTGGCAAGCACACGTGTCGCCCGATATTGGGGTGGAAGCCATATTAAGTGTCGCCCGTTGCGGGATATCCATTTCTCATACACAAATATTGGAGTGCTCGAGGAGTAAGAGGCATCCAATCTTAAGGAAAAAGAACCACGATCAGAGTCCAGACAAGACCCATCAGCTGAAAACCAAATAGCTGTTGCTATTACATTGGACTTATGTATTTGCTTCTCAGCGCCACTGGCCGTGTCCCAGAGCCGAATGGTTCGGTCCCAAGAAGCAGACGCGACTGTCTGCCCGTCAGGTGAGAAGGCCACTGCATTAACCGAGCCCTCATGGCCCTCAAGGCTCTGCTTCTCAACGCCGGTGGCCGTGTCCCAGAGCCGGATGGTTCGGTCGTCAGAAGCGGACGCGACTGTCTGCCCGTCAGGTGAGA
>NW_027396844.1:164760-197999 GCF_047715825.1 Aspergillus stella-maris | reverse complement strand
CCTTGTGGCCCTCAAGGATCTGCTTCTCAGCGCCGGTGGCCGTGTCCCAGAGCCGGATGGTTTTATCGTCAGAAGCAGACGCGACCGTCTGCCCGTTAGGTGAGAAAGCCACTGCGTTGACCAAGCTCTCGTGGCCCTCAAGAATCTGTATACATGGATTCCAGTACTCCTGCATTATAGATGCCTGCTTTATGAAGCTAAAACGCTGATCCCAGTAAAGTTCCTTACTTAAACTTTTTCGAGGACAGAAAACAAGAGCGGTACTATATGTTTGTAAAGGTGCCTCTTGTATTATGGTAACATTAGCACTTGCAAACCTTTCAGCTTCCTTAAAGATAGCCTGGTGCTGGGTTTGGTGAGCTGAAAGCTTCTTAAGAATCAAGATCCCATGCCGGAGCTCGCGAATAAGGCCAAGGCTTTCTAGCCAGTAAAGAAGACGTTTTCTGAAAAATTCAGATATTTGGTCTTCTGACTCAACCTCCTCTGTAAACTCAAGAGAATCTAGAAAATGGTCTAGCCAATACGTGCAACTGTATCGCAGGTCCAACAGCGGGTCAGGATCTGGTCGGAGAGTCGTTATTTCCGAGACTGAGAGTCCTGGATTATCAATAGCGTAAATATTGCGTTTGAGTTTAGACGACAGAGTTTGTCGGGATTGGCTGTACATTTTGTGGTGGATTCCGGGGTGTTTTGGTAAGATTCTAGTAGCCTCTTCATTGCCATCGAGAAAGTCCTTTGCTGACTGGTGAATGAGATAGATGTATTCTTCGCGGATCGTGAGGAATGACCCACACAGGCCAACTGCTGTCTCCACTTCCGCCTTCTGCTTGTCAACCAAGTGGCACATCTCGGATAAGTGCAGCGGGCGGTAGGCAAGGAGCGCCATCGACAGTAATGTCGTACAGATTTTACGGTGTAGATTCTTGAGCTGATCTATTTGCTCTATCATTTGAGAATAGAGTCCGGTAAGACCTGCCGGAATGACTTCGAGCTCGTAAAGGATTTCGTCCTCGAACTTACATTTGCGAAGTTCTTCAATCACCAGAGCCACCCATAAGAAGGTTCCATCTGACTTTTGACTGAGTTGTTCTCTGACCTGTTCCTGGAGCCCTTGGTTCTGGCTGAGAATTCCCAGACGGGACACTCTGTCATTGATATATATCCCGATTGCATTAGAAATACGGTCCGCGTGGAGCTCAAGGCTAACTTTGTTGGAATGATGGTGAAAGTCTAGTATTTGCTCGACATGGTCGATACTGCGGCTGGTGACAATCCATTTGGCCTTGATAGATGGCATAGATATTGTCTTCGCCATAAATCTCAGCAATTTTTCCAAGTCCACTTTACACTCATCGAGGGCATCAACAAGGAGGTGGACTGTGGGTTTCTGCAGCGCTTTAAGCAGATCTTCGAAAACAGCAGACAGGCTATAAAAAGCATTCGGACCTTCGAACAGGCTTTGGCCTTCTGTGTTGTATCTTTGGCGCAGGTATAAAACCAGGTGCGGCTGCTGGGTAATCAACATAAAGATCAAGCCTCGCAAGATAGCAGTGGCATTGTTGAGTTTCGGATCAGTTCCTTGGCAGAAGAAGTAGGCAAGCAATTTGGATGATTCTGGCTTTGACAACTCCTTAATGATCCCAATCATAAGCATGGTTTTACCCTTCCCGGCATCTCCCTTGATCCAAAGGAGTTGGCTCCCTAAATTCTTTAACCATCCTTGATATTCCGCGGTCTCCAGGATCCATCGAAATGAATCACCAAACAATCCGCCCTTTGTTTCCTCAATGCGTCTTCGGTTCACTGTCAGGATGGCTCAGGCGCAAATCTTGCAGGCAGGGTTCCTCCTCATTGGTGAACCCTTACTGTGAGTTAGCGTAGTTTCTGGTGTCGTTAAAGTAGGGACTCGGCAAAGTTATCTCACACGAACCATACTTTGAGCCTGCTGCAGTCATCACGTTAATACGAGGCAAACATAATAACAAAAGCCGAACATTGGCGGCTGCTACATTCATAGGAAGTCATCAATTACATACTTTCCTCAAACCGTTCACTAACTTTCTGTTTCGCTTCGGTGACAAGTATTTTCAATCTCCCCTTTACAATGCTGTATTCCTCCTGGATCCTGCTTTCGTACTTCACAAGACCCGAATGGTCTGTGTTGAGAGGAATATTATCCTCTTTATGTGTTGCAGTCAGCCCTAGACTTGTCGCCGACTTTTCTGTAACCATAAATGTCTTAGGACCATTTTTTGCCAGGGTTCCATCGGGTTGGGGCTGTATTGCAATCGTCAGTATAGTCTATTGCAACCAGAATGATGTATATTACCTGGACAGTTGCGCTATGCTTTCGCTCAAAGAACGATACAACTCGGTACTGATCCGCACAACACCGGGCAAAGTGATCAGATATTCTCTTCAGAAATGGGGAGGGCTCGGAGTCATCATCAACGACTAAGTCTTGTATGAGCCGTTTGTTTGGCTGACCTTGAACAATGCTGTTTAGCTGTTCATTTCGCAACCCAAGATTTGGAACGCCGAAGAGTAGCAACCCATAGCAGGATTTAGAGACGGCCAGGTTTTTTTCGTCTTCGGATTTCTCACGCGCACGAACCAGTGCCTGCCACGCAGGGTCAACCGCCTGCTGTTGGAGAATTTGGAGAAGCCTTACCTCTTTGATCAGCAAGCCACCTAAGCTATGGCCGATGAATATTATCGGGCGGCGATGCGTCTGGGCCGAGTCAGTTATAGGCTTTTGGCATCCCCAAGCATCACATACAATGTCTGAACGAAAAGCCTTAATCGATTCCAGAAACCGGCTTCCCAGATCTTCAATTGATTCCTTCGCATCATTGCCTAGAAGCGAGGTGTCATAGCCATAGATTAATATCCGGATATTTGGCACATCGTCAGGCAGGAAGTCCCGGAGCCAGAGGCGATTGCTGCTGGGTGACTTCCAGGAACCGATTGCGTTGCTTCCGAGCCCGGGAACCGCGATCACACTGTATATCGAGTGGCATGCGTGAGCAAAGTGACATTCTTGTACTAACTAGGTTTACTTACTCAACCTCTGCAGTCGGGGCTTCGTAAAGCGGCGTGATTCCATAGAATTTGTGATCAAACTCATATTCGAGATGGGGATCCGCGTGTCGTAATATCTGGATGAACTCATCTGGTGGGATCGAAGTATTAAAAGTGGCAGTCGCACAGGCTATTCTTTGATCCCTTGGTGTTACTAAAAGTTGCTCAAGAGAGGTCGCACATCCTTTAAGAGTCAGATTCTCTTCGACAAGGCACCGAAGCTCGCCTTCCAAGGCTTCCCTCGGTTTTCCTATCGGAACCTGCTCAATACGCAATGTGATGCCTCGCTTACGTTGCGATGTCGTCTTTGGTGACTGCCGGAGAGATCTGTGCCACCAGAGACTGATGGCCAGGGCAAGGAAAGCACTCATAAAAATCGCGCTCCAGTTCATCTCAGCCATGTGTCTAGTCATAACTAGTCGACACAAGAGTTAAGCCGGTTCAGAGAACGGAGGGAAAATAACTGAAGATGAATAACAAGTCCGTGTTGGAGCCGCGAGAGGCGACAGTCAGCGGAGTGAGCTGATGCCTTGTCTGTACGACCTTCCGAGCGGGGTTAGCTCTTCGCCAGCAGAGATGTGGCGATGGGTGATTCGACGCACTTCGACCCTTACGAGAGAGAGCACATAAAGCGAAGATTTCGCGCTTTTTGAGTCCACCCCGAAGCAGTCGCATCCGTTGTTTTGACATTTTTGGTTTAAAGAAAACTGCCAAGGGTACTATATCATTTTTGGAGGCATGAAGACTCTTACTCACCCAGTACAGATGGCCGCTTCCGAGCATACCCAAGTGACCGAGCCACCATTTCCAGTTACACATCAGCTGAACGCAGACTTAGATGTCGGTTTTCCCGCGAAACAATACTTGCCGGGCTATCCGTTTATCCAACTGCAGGACCAACCTGGGCTGCTGAACTTTCTTGAGAAAGAGTACTGCTCAACAGACTTGGATCAGCTGGCGGATAGACTCTGGTGGATGTCAAAGCAGGACTGCGGAAATATCTCTCCCCTTCATCGACAATATGTCAAGGGGCGAAAGATCGTCGTGACCGAGGATCCGAAATTACATCTTGTCTGGATACATGATCGAATTTTTGTGAAACCTCTTCCTCGATATATCACATCATACGCCTTCTGGCAAGACTACCTGCAAGATAATGTGAAAAGCCCAGTTCAAGATCGTTATCAACGTGTTTGCCAGGCTGCTCGAGGCTTCCTCAGGACATATCTATACCTTGTGAGATCGGAATCCGATTTCTATATCGCTCAAGATTCCAGTTTGCGCCTCATTGCGAAAGACATCACATGGGAACAGTTTTGCAATTTTGCAATGCATCTCACAAATATCTCTAATAGTAATGTCTCCAAACGCTACGCTTACGGTGAGATCAGACTGACTAGACTGAATCTTTACGCACCGCTGCTTCTAAAAAAGTGGAATTTTCAACGGGTCCAATACCAGTACAAGGAATATTTTGCTCGTTTCTATGGTCCAATTCTATTTGTAGCTGGAACTGTATCGATTTTGCTTAGTGGTCTACAGGTTACCGTTGCAATTCAAGGGATGGACCCTGCACTATACGACCGTGCGTCGATTGTTACTGCTTTCTGGTTCAGTGCAGCAGTAATGCTGTGCTTCTGCGGTATTCTTATGTTATTGTTCTTCACCTTTGTCTATAAAGTTGTGAAGGAGTGGAAATATGCTATTCGAGACCGTCTAAGGCTCCTCGAAGAAGGACAAGCCCTTTGAATGTCATTGTTTGCGAGTCTCGCGTCCTGGTTTACTAATTATGGACTCCACAATGCGCTATATATGAGGTAGAGATTGTCAGTTGCATCCGAACACAAAGACCATCGCTTTCCCTCTGGTTCACCATTCGGTACAGTACGGTTGCTGGATGATCTCCGCCAGGGGAGGAGAAGCTATAATAGTATCACCTAATCAAATATCACACGTAGGCAAGCACAAGGTATTTAGGAGACCTGCAGCAACTTCCACAAGAAGCCCAAAAGCTGGACGTCCAGTATGGATCCTGGGCTCGCGGTGTTTAGAAGGACAGACTGGTTCAGAGCGGCTACAGCGCTAAACTCTGCACGGAACTTAAATGAAATTAGGTTAGAGAAGAGGTCAGCTTGATGCCCAGTGGTTAAACGAGTCTGGAGAGGTTGCCGTGATGTTGTCGGGAGTTCAGCATGGTAGTGTTTCGAAACACTCACCTGGTGTGGCCGTGTAGCTTTGTAGCAGCAGCACCGAGGATCCGACAGCGATGTGGCTTGGTCAAAGGAAAGGCAGGGTTGGCATCTCACTGCTGGCGGGGATCTTAATCACGAGCTCAATGCCGGGGCGAGATATGTGTGGGTTTGGTGGATTTGAAATGAGACTTAGAATAGAGTGGAGTGAAGGAGAGACAGCGGCGCAAGATCTTATCTAGAGGCTGAGTTCTGGTCCGGGCCACCCTGTAAAGTAGATAATCCAGATTCCACGCTCTTTAAAGGCATCTTGAATAATTCACTGTGTCAAGGCTTTCTTGTGGATTGGTTAGATAATCTGCAAGAACTCTGCCTTCCCGTATGGCCTACCACTCCAGAAAGATAACTTGTTGTTTTGGAGCCGGAATTGCTGCTTATAATTAAGAAAAGGCTTTCCATCAAGAAGTTGGCATAGATGCGTTAAATAAGGCAAGAATTTAAAAGGAATAATATCACTATTAGTGCATTGTTGTAGAAATTCAAGTGTAAGGTGCAAGCCATGGCTGTTAAATATTAGATATCACTTCTCGCCTTGCTTTGTATGGTCTATTGTAGCTTTAATAA
The DNA here is from genome assembly GCF_047715825.1 of Aspergillus stella-maris. Classification (NCBI taxonomy): domain Eukaryota; kingdom Fungi; phylum Ascomycota; class Eurotiomycetes; order Eurotiales; family Aspergillaceae; genus Aspergillus; species Aspergillus stella-maris. The sequence goes on along the minus strand of NW_027396844.1, from coordinate 192,105 downwards.
ATGCCTCTAGCCAGGCAAGAGCCAGTTCATCTGTTATCCAACCATTTGGTTATATCGCGGTTGATGTATTACCAGGTAGGACCTTGCTGCCATTATACCAGACCTCCATATGGTTGGCGCCGCTTGCTTTAAATATAAAGAATGGCGCCATTAGCCAACCATCCATGCTAATGCATTTAATTGTAGTAATATTTTTACCCTTTTTGCCCTCTGCAAGATCTGGGCATGACTTTAATTCAAGGACTTTGCGCGCACGGCCCCTGACCAGGTTAAAATCTACATATATTAAAGTTGTATACAAGCCGCGGAGGGACCCTGTTAAAAAGGCATTCTAGCTAGTCATACCAGTGTTAAAGAAGTCCTGCATCTTCTGCCTGTATCCGCTGTAATTCCTTAGTCTTCTGGGTTACTGGCGCGAGGCCTAGATGTGCTGGTACACGCTTTTCAAACCGATAGGCCCACATCTTACTAACTTGCTTCCCTGGCTGGCCCGCGCGGGCAACTGCCTGATTTGCCCACGACTGTATAAGAGAAGCAGTTGGTGGGAGGGCCCAATTTCGCATTTGTATAATCCAATGAGTTAAAGCCTTTTCCTAATATGGTTGTAGCGCGTTCCTCTTTAATGGAGTTAGTGTAGCTGGTGTTTTCGCTTTTTTCAGGCGGCTTTATAGGGTGGTTGGAGACACCTTAAAATCACGCACAATCTTCGCGATATTCAGTTTTTTTTCGGATGTAGCCATGGCGAAGGCCTTGCTCATCTGGGATTCATCAAAATTAGAGGATTTAGGCATGTTGTGTGGCTCCAAGCAGTAATAGTATTTAGAATACTGAAAACTACGAAGAATGTGTGACTACGAAGAATGCGTGGCGCACCCAATCGGGTGCAGCAGAAAGGCACGGATAATGCGAGAATATCACGTAGAAAGATCTCTGGATTCGGGTATTCGAGTCCGACCGATGATTTACCGATCGACCAACTTTTGCGGGGAAGTCACCCATACTAGGCAACTCGAGCGAATACGACATTTGTTGACTGTCTACTCGGAATATAGATTCTCATTCGTCTCTTGGGGATGTTTAGTACAGAAGAGTTCACATGACAGTCTGCTTTTTCGAGGATTCAACTGTTTCAGACGGTACCAGTGCAGCTTTCGTCTATTGCAGTATAGCCTAAATCCAGCATTTTTGGAAACGAGCTGATTCTTTGGCGATCTTGGAGTAGTATTTATAAGCCTTAACTGACTTGATTGAAGCACTAGCAAGTGTTAACAACAATGGCAATTCTCCTCCTTATATTCTCTGTTTTTGGGAGTTTGGTTCGCGCTTCGGCACGCAACTCAACAATTCTCAATCCCATCCTACCAGGCTTCCATCCAGATCCCAGCTGTATTTTCGTTCCGGAGCTGGACAAGACTTTCTTCTGCGTATCATCGAGTTTTCTGGCATTCCCTGGTATACCCGTCCATGCTAGTAGGGACCTCCAGAATTGGAACCTCGTCAGCAACGTTTTAAGCCGGAAAGAGCAACTGCCGGGCATTTCCAATCTCTCAGCTCAGACCGGCGGCCTTTGGGCTCCTTCTATCAGATACCACAGTGGAGTCATATATGTCGCCGCCACGCTTGTCAATGATGATAAACCGTTCAATGTTACATCCCGTTGGGATAATGTCATTTTCACTACCACGGATCCTTACGACTCTTCCTCCTGGTCAGATCCCATTCATTTTCAGTTTAACGGATATGACCCTACCCTCTTTTGGGATGATAATGGTCAAACATACGTCGTTGGGGCACATTACGCAAACATTTATCCCGGCATTGAACTATCAAAGATTAATGTGACCACTGGCGAAACCAGTCCACAAGTTGGTATATGGAATGGCACGGGGGGTATAACCCCCGAAGGTCCCCGGCTATATAAGAAAGATGGCTATTATTACCTGGTGATTGCCGAAGGGGGCACATTCCTCAATCATATGTCCACCATTGCGAGATCACGCTCTCTTTGGGGGCCATACCAATCAAATCCTTCTAATCCTATCCTCACAAATGCAAATACTTCGGAATATTTTCAAGCTGTGGGTCACCTAGATCTCTTCCAGGATTCCCGGGGGTCTTGGTGGGGTGTGGCGCTCTCTATTCGTCTCAACCTCGAAACATCAGCTGAGCCAATGGGTCGAGAGACTGTTCTCTTCCCAGTGACGTGGAACAAACACCAATGGCCAGTAGCTTCGCAGGTAAGAGGTGTTATGAGCACGTGGCCGTTGGAGCCGGAACAAGGCCGCTTGTTGCGTGGGACTCCTATTTCTGCACCGGACGAGGTTGATTTTATGCCGGGCTCAAAGCTCCCTGAGCATTTCAGCTTTTGGTGGGCCCCTGACCCGAGTTCCTACAAGGTTTCGCCTGTGGGGCATCCAAACTCGCTCCGCTTGATGCCATCCACGCGGAACCTCACTGGTTCAGCTGTAGCCTCGAACCCAAAGAGTGTTACATTTTTGGGCCGGCGACAGGTCGACACGCTTTTTAGGTTCAGTATTGTCCTCTCCTTTTCACCAGTTTCCATTGGAGACGAGGCAGGTATCTCAGTGTTTGCGGAAACCGGCGAACACTTGGACTTTGGCGTTGTTCGACTCGCCTCCTCGGGCAGTACTGCGGGAGTATACTTCCGCCTACGTGGAGAGACAAAATCAACAACGAAAGCCCAGACATTTGAGGTAGCCCTTCCTGATGAGTGGAAAGATACCAAGTTGAGGCTGGAAATAAAGGCCTTCAATGGGACACATTACGCCTTCTCCGCTGGTTCCGCCGCCCACGAATCTGGTATTAGGACCTTCGGGTACGCTCCATATAGTGCTCTGCGTCCTATTTTTACCGGCAAGTTTGTTCCACCCATTCCAACTCCGAAAACGAGAAAGAGTTAACAATTCAATTCTAGGTTCCCTCGTCGGTTCATACGTTACAAACAATGGACAGGGCGGCAACACGCCAGCATATGTCAGCAAGTGGAGATATCAAGGAAACGGTCAGTTCAGGAATTAGGATTTCACTATGTGCATGTAAACATGTTGCCTCGCTAGTTTCAAATTAAAAACCTTCTTCTGTTGGTTCATTCAAGAAATAAATGACCTAATTCGAGAAAGCCCAATCTTAGAAACCCTAAAGAAAGGAGTGATGGAGGGGGCATATTATATTACGCGACATTGTTTATGAAGCCTTTGATGTATAGTAGTGGAAGAATTGACCCCAAATCATGTTCGAATTACCCCGCAAGCAAACCATCCGTCAGCAATCTCTTACCGGCAAGAAATAACTCTCTTCGGGGCTTTCTCCGGGCAACTAATACATAGAAGGGACTTCTTCATCTGGTTGCTTGCCCGAACCTGCTGTAAGAGTCACCTTGGCTTCACTCCCTTAAAGGCGCGCCTACCACTCTGTATTCGTATTCAACTCTGTAATTAGTTAGTGAAGTTAATATAACTTGGTGTCGAATTTCGATAACGTTATAATGCTATATCGATTTTAGTTCGTCGGAACTTCTCGAAGATTGGCTAGTGCATACTTCGTGTCGTACATAACGCATCCTGCCTTCCACTAATATCACTCTGCCCTCCATTGTTCTGGATGATCTGCCTGCCTAGCTTAATTGGGCTGCGCTCGCTGTGCCAGTCACTTTGTAATCACTAGAGCGTCCCATATGACAATCAAATTTTCTAAATACAAATAGGTACTCCGTATAAAGCCAATCTGCCACTCGTAACCTCCCCATCGTATTCTGATGCTGAATGCTATCTGTTCTTCTGCTTCGGCATCTACTGATAGTATGGGTACCTGCATCCGGTGTGGCGGACAGCTTTCAAAACCAGCAACAGGAGTAGTACTCGCAAAATTCAATCTACCGATTGCAGCGGACGAACGGAATGTGGATTGATATCAGCTTGGTTGTGACTTGGAGCAGCATGCAGGAGCTCACAGTATGGGCACGCTGGGAGGGGGCAAACCCCGTTTTCCCTAAAGACTTTTCCGCATCCCCGAAATATCCGCCTCGTATAGTTGGTATAAAGATAAGCTATAAAGGCCGGAAGAAAGGAACCTAAGGCCTCGGTCAGATAGATTCTCTGTTCCAAGCCTCCTTCACACAGTATATGAAGCTGATGATTCGAAGAAACTGTGACAATATGAAGGCAGAACTCTCCGTGTATCTTGGCCTTTGGCTTGTTGCCAATCTAGGACTGGCTACACCAGCCTTGACGTCCTCAGCGCCCATTGTTGATCTGCCGTACGCGCGGTATCAAGGCATTCGAAACACTAACCTGAGGTAAACGCTCCTGCGCATCCAAATCCGTGGACCAGGATCATAACCCTGTAAAACTAGAATCGATGGCTTTTACGGCTTGCCATATGCCGCTCCACCAACCGGTACTTTATGCTGGCGAGCACCAGTGAGCATTGAAAAGGCTGGGATCTTGGCTACGGACTTGGCCCCCAAAAAGACGGTGCTCAATGCGACAAGCCCCGGAACGATCTGCATGCAAGGGAAGCCCATCTGGTTGGAGCAGCTTGACGACCTGGCCAGCGCAGACGGGATGGGCGACTCAGGAGTGGGTATGGTGCAAAGCGAGGACTGTTTGCACTTGGATGTCATTGTGCCCAGCGAGCCGGTGAGCAGCTCGCTGCCGGTCATTGTAATGATTCATGGTGGAGGTAAGGAAGATATTTGCCTCGAATGTAATGGTAAATTGTGGCATACGAGATAGCATATTCATAGGTTACGCGACCGGTAGTTCACTCGATGTAGATGGCAGCCAGTTTGTCTCTGCGGCCCAGGGTCATGTTAATTGGGTACAGATTCAGTACCGGTTGGGCGTCTACGGCTTCCTAGAATCCAAGATATTGCTGAATGATGGGGTCGTCAACGTGGGACTTCTCGACCAGCGTGCCGCCCTAGAATGGGTACAACGTAACATTGTGGCCTTTGGTGGTGATCCCACTCGCGTTACCATCTGGGGCGTCAGCGCCGGTGGGGGTTCTGTTACCTCCCAGATGATGCTCTACGGGGGAGGCAAGCTTCCCTTCCGCGCTGCGATTGCTGAAAACCCTTGGTGGCAGCCGTTGCATGGTAACGAGGTCCTCAAAGCACAATTTAAGCAGGTGCTCAAGGCTAGCGGCTGCACGAACCTGGCATGCCTGCGCTGTCTGCCCGCGGGCAAACTGGCGAATGCTTCGGCGTTGGTGTACGCGTTGGGCTGGGCCGATGGCACCTACGGATTTGGGGACTATTACTTTGGACCTTGTGTCGATGGTGAGATCATCCAGGATCTCCCCTCACTTGAGTTCGCCAAAGGCCGTTTCACCAAAGTGCCGTTACTCGTCGATCACAATGCCAAAGAAGGTATGTATCTCTCTCCCCTTCTCCTCCTCCCATCATGTGTATGTGCGTGTTTGTCCATAAGACTAATATGCAGGCTGGTCATTCACGAACTTCTCCATCGCGAGTCCGAGCGAAGTCAAAGCCGATTTGCAGCAGCTGTGGCCAGACGCCGGCCCATCCTTCTTCAACCGCTTGCTGAATACCCACTATCCGTGGGCCAACTTCACAGGCTCATTCTGGGATGACCCGTTCTATTCTTCGGCGGCCAACACAGTGCCCAGCCCCATCAACAACTCAGCTTTCTACCAGAGGGCCGAGACCTTTGGTGACGCCGTGATCAACTGTCCGACCCACTTCCTTTCCAACACAGTTAGCGATGCACGTCTGCCCGTATACAAGATGCGCTTCGCCGCAGGCCTCCAGATTCACGGCGCGACGAGCTCTTTCCTGCTCTTCGCCAACGAGGCTAATAGCAACGCCACGTTAGCCGCGGTAATGAAAGCCTACTTACTTTCATTTGCCCTGGAGCTTGATCCGAACGTGCAGCGCGCGCCCTCCTCGCCCTTCTGGCCGCTGTACGCCAACTCGAACGCCGGCGAGTTGAATGCTGTCCAGGTCGATAATGAAGCTATTAATACTATCCGTGACAAGGATGCCTCGAGCGAATGTGACTTTTTGCACCGCCAGCCGTACAGTGTTCGAAACTAGTATTTATTTTGCTCATTATGAATCTTAACTTTTCCCCATTCCTTCACGCCTGCTCGAACTCTTTTGTTGGTCTTCTCCACTTTACCCGTCGGTGGCTGGCAAATATCAGGGCTTCTCTTCGTGTCTCTTTCCAGCCACCCCGGAAACCGAACCCAGCATATCGGGAAAATCGAGCCTATTTAGAAGCAATGGTTACTGAATCTACCCATCCCAGGTTCTCAATGATATATAGTTCTTGTCCAATAATATATTCTACTTCGACTACTCACATCGAATAGCACCATCGCAGAATGACGCCCTTAATCAGCCGGCGCTGGTGGCCGAACGCCTAAAAATTCCCTGTTTGGCCACCGTTTGAGCAGTGACTAGTAGCTCCAAAGTCGCGGAGCATACTGCTGGGCCTCTACTAGACCTGGCTTGGAATATCCTCGCATGACGATGGCATCCGCCTGTAGCTGCAGTCCCGCAAGGCGGAAGGGGCGCTCATCCAACGACCAGATTGTAAGAGCTAGGTAGTTCATTCCGTTGTGGTTAAGGATGCCTTCGGGAATGGGGAACCGAGATTGGGGTCCGATGTTATTCACTGAGACACCGGGAGAGGTACGTTAGAACCGGAAATATACATATATACTCAAGAACAGCTTACCGTATTTGCCAAATTGCCAACCGTTGACGAAGAGCACACAGCGAAATTGCGCTGGTTGGCGCGTACGGTCGGTTCCATGCGGCCTGGACGTGGTGTTGGTGAAAACGACACTGATAGGAATGTCATAATCCACGGGAAGATCAAGATTAAAGGTTGTGGTCCAGAAGCCGAGCCCAGGACGGCGGATGAGGGTTGCTGTTGGGGATGAGTGGACTGCCGTGACTGGTTGGTGCAGGAGGGGGCCTCCGGGGAGATGATAGCCCTGGCGCTCAGCAAAGAAGGAGCCTTCGTTTAGGGGACCACGACTGTGATCCACGTAGAGCTCGCCGCCCAGGTTGCCAGTAATCTTCCATGTGATCGCCTCCTTGGCTCGGCCGTGGAGATTAAAGTCCAGCACGCCGCGCGGATCCTTCATGGTGGCTATGTTAGCCGGGAAGTTTAGGTCATAGCCCATGTGATCGATCAGAATGGTGACCACACACGGTGTCCCAGGCTGCAGGCGCGCTAGGGGATAGGTTTGGTTATGGAACATCTCCGCAGGGCTACCGGGCCAAGACCCCAGGTGAGTGTCGTTCAGCCATACCGAGTACCCGTGGGCGTAACCACCCTCTGTCAGTAGATATAGGGCAGTCTCTGAGCCATTCGCGACAAAGGTAGCACGGTATATGAGCGAACCTGAATGGTATCCATAGTCGTTTGCATATAGGGAGAAGGGGGTGGTCAAGTTGCGCGGATTCGTGCTGCGAGTGTGATTGCAGACCGTCCAGCGGCTGTCATTGTAGCTGGTCTTTATCTCTGGTAGGGAGTCTAGAAAATGCCATCGCTGAGCAGACAAGTCTGGTAGCTTAAAGGAAGGGCGTTTGAACGCTAGGGTTCCAGTCAAACGTTGACGGTGCCGGCTTGTGTGGAGGGGCTTGTCGTTGAAAGTAACAGCCGTGACGGCAGGAGGAGCCGCGATGATCTCCAGCTCAGTGGTGGCGTTGAGGTCGCCCGTTAGCTTTAACGTATGTCCCGCGACCTCGGCGGTCCGGAGAAGATAGCCTGCTTTCACAATCACCGAGCTGTTGGCGCGTGACGGGGAAGAGTACCGCTGTATGTGCCCCGGCACGGGGAGATCCAGAACCCAGTAGTTGTAGGCCTCGTTGCGCCACACAAGATAAACTTCCAGTTGGTCTCCAAAATGTACCACTCGGCGAGCGGGCTGGACAGACCACTGGATAACAGTCGCGTTGCAGGAGTCCATGTAGTCTATACGTAGACCGTGCCCTTCAACCGTCGAGGGCGCTCCCAGCGCGCGGGGGACCGCAAACTCATGGCTCTCATCTTCCCCCCGTACAGTACAAGGACCAATTTGGAGCCGTATTTCTTCCAAGAAAATACTTCAGCAGTGGAATATATCAAGTTAATACCCCCAACATCATAGTCGACTACGTGAATCTTCGAGTCCCGCCCTCGCAGGCTCAACGTTCCTCCCAGCTGCGGTACGCTAAGGTTGCCAACCGACGTGGGAAGATGAAGCCGGTATGAGACGTTTTCTTCACTCGCTAACTCGCCATGTCGGACGATATAGAAGCTCGTATCATTGGAGCTCAAGCGGGTGGTAGCCAAGCTGGTTCTGTCGGTGTAGACGCCGTAGCTACCACTGTCGGGCTGTGAGGTAAGGTAGGCAGGTGATGCCTGGAGAAGGCCTGCCTGAAGTTTCAACTCGCTGTACTTCTCCCGAGTGACTTGGCGATTCTCTTTGATAGCAGAGCCGATATCGTACGAGGTATATCCTCCGGGATGTCCTAGGTTGCCCCAGTTGGTGCCGCCAAACATCTATTTCGTCGAAGCCTTATCAGCTTCATGATTCCATTGAGAGCAACAACGATTCTCATACCATATAGAGATTTTGGATTGCAATACGGTAGCCATAATTGAGCTTGTAGAATACACGCTCAAACTCGGGTCCGATGTATGCAGCAGAGGCGTCCACGCCGACCCCTCCCCTACAAGGACTTAGCAGTGGTCCCAATCAAATCGCCGTAGTCCAGACTGACCAAGGATCAGGCACTCCGCCCTGAAATTCGGAGATTGAGAACGGAGACGTCGGGCTTTGTGCCTGGTGAATGGTGTAGTTATACACGAGAAGAGGACTCAGCATTGCTGACCAGTCAGACGTGTTCTGGGCTACTATCTGGTCAGTGATCAAGAAGCAGAAGGGCAAGATTTTAAACTAGAGATACATACATGCAGTACTCCAGCCAAGTGGGTAAGAGTCAAAGGCATACATATCGCCCGCGCCGACTCCAGTACCAGGCGCGAAGTTTCCAACTGGAAAGGCATCATTGACAATAAAAGGGACAATTATGCCCGCCTGCCGAAGCTGATCCTGGACATATGCCATGTATTCCTTCTCAAGACATGAAGAGTCAATGGAGGTAATCGTCATATTATTTACCTGGGTATATCCGTCCTGAGTCACACAGAGTGTGTATTCGTTCTCCGGCTGCACCAGGATGACTGGACCTCCATGAGTGATCTGGGCACTTGCAATAATTCTGCCTATTGCAGCAATGTATGGAGTGATGGCATCGCGATATGCAGCATCCGTTCGCTTGAATGGACCGTCTAAGCGTCCCATCCATCCGGGAAAGCCTCCGCCAGAGACCTCAGAATTGATGTAGGGGCCTGGGCGAGCGATCAGGTAGAGTCCAGCCTCCTGTGCGGCGTCGAAGAACTGCTGAAGTGCGAACACACCAGTAGGGCGGACCTCACCGCGCTCCCCTTCAACCAATGCCCAGTCAATGTAAAAAGAGACCGCGGAATAGCCGAGGGCCCGAATTTTGTGGAGTACGTCGAGCCACAGGCCGGGAGAGGGCAGACGGAAGGGGTGGAATTCCCCGGACAAGAGGATCACCCGCTCCCCATGCACGAAAATGGAATACTCATCCCAAATAACAATATCCTGTAGGAGGGTATTCTTTTGGCCCACTGGAGACGCTGTTCCACTAATACCCGCCGCTACAGATGGGAAGCCAAGGCCCACGCCTAAGATCAGCGAAGCCAACCTGGTGAAAGCAGGTAGAAGCCTCATCATGTGCAGCGCAAAGGGCATGACAAGTTACTTGTACATTATGGATCGACAAGTCCAATCTTATATCTTTTTTTCATACCAGATCTATAAGAGGTGACGGCCAAAGGATGCGAATATGAGTAGGTAATATCTCTTCACTCGCCATGGTATTGGAGCACCCAGGGATATTTTTCGAATATTACAGGGAAGCGGGTGTTTGCATGTCCCCCGCAACTCATGGCCGCGCCCTCCACGGACTTTTACCCAAGATGGCCATCTCTTCAATGTCTTCACCAAAGCTAAGGCAAATAGCTCTGCATCCTGTCGAGCGGCATAGAGAAGCCACGGCTTGCAGCTCACCGATGCACTAACGGGTTCTGCTATCGAGTAGAATTGCAAGCCTCCATAATTAGATATGGACAGGGGACCTGCTGCTAGGCTTCCGAGGGATTTTGCAGACTTGAGTGATAACAACCCCAGGTTTCTACACTCGGGGGCTACCAACCCGAGAAGTGCTTGAAATGCAACTGGAGGGTTTCGGGTTACTGGGCTGAGACATTCACGATGATCCCTGCCGAGCTAATTACACGTGTCTACCGCAGATGGCGGGTTGGTAGTACCCAGTCTCGGGAACTGTCGCACCTGAAACTTGATATTTATCTCGATGCGAGGTCATGAGTCCAAGTTCTCGCAGCTCAGGTGGCACCTTCCTCGGACACCAGGGAACTATATTCAGACCGTAAAAGCCTGGGCTCTGTTCGCCCACCGGTTCAGCGCAGGTTTCCATTCAGGAGTCTTGCAAGGAGGATCCATCAATCTTTCAAGTTTGGCAAGAACACGGGACATGATGTAGAAGCAAGAGATAATCAAGGGACGATTAGAGCATGCTGTTGGGATTGAAACAATAGTTGTTCCAGAGTCGTTGGCAAAGGCTGTCACACGCGGGCAGATCCTTTTTCGCACAAATTTACTGAAATGGAAAAATCCCCGAATAGAAGATGAGCAACGCTCTGAATTACGGGCGAATACAGACAAAGCTTACTCCAAATGGTGCTAGTTAGGAGGCAATGTGCCGAACCCTCCCACAAAGGAATCAGGGAATGCAAACGAATACGAAGCTCCACAAACTGAACCAGAGCTCTTACTGGTTGAGAGGCATCTGGGATCCTGATTCTTTCCACAGGTTCACAGACGAGGAGTCACCCCCCCCCTGCCGCCCTTCGCTTCTTGAAAGTCTCTTTTAGGTAGGCGGCTGACTTCTTCGGCGTCCGCTTGAGCGTTTTGTAGTCAACATGCGTGATACCAAACCTGGGCCCGTACCCTGCCGACCACTCTAGGCAACACATTTAGCAGAGAACGAAGACAAGGGGGATTCTTGCGGCAGTCCGTACCAAAATTGTCCATAAAGCTCCAGGCATAGTACCCGAGCACCTTGACGCCGTCCTGGTAGATTTCCCGCGACATGGCATCCAGATACGTTGCAAAATATTGAATGCGAAACTCATCCTTCACCGCTTGCTCACGCGTCATCTCGCTCTCGCCCGGGCACGGGCAGCCGTTCTCCGTTATGAGAATAGGCACCTGGTATCGCGTCCAGATCCAGGCGAGCAACTTGCGGAACTGCGTGGGTGTCACGCGCAGCCATGTAATTCCGGTGACCGGGCCAATGACCTTGCCTTCGGAGTTGGTATCGAGCTCCTCGACACCCCCGGTGTGGTCTTCTGGCGAGATCGGGTCGGGTCGGGCGCGTGCGTAGTTGGACGTGTAGTGATTAAGCCCGAAGAAGGCAGCGCGACAGACAGGCGCCGTCAGGGAAAGAAGGAGCAGTTCGTCCTCTGTAAACGTGGGCAGGCGATCGCCGGCCAGAGCGCGCATTTCAGGGGGGTAGTCGCGGCCCAGGAAAACGGGGTCTGCAAACCAGCCAAGGTAAAAGATCATGCGGCGGGTGGCTGCCTCCTGGTCTGCAGCACTGGAGGCGTCAAAGGGCTCGAAGAAGTTGGCGTTCAAGACGATTGAGATGCTGCCCTTCTGCGTGGGCTGGAAGTTTGTCGCGTATGCGTGCACGGCACGAGCGTGGGCCAGGATGGTGGTATGCGCAATCTGCCACATGTCCGAGCCCGGCTGCAGCTTCGATCCGTAAACAGCCATGATGAACGGCTCGTTGAAAGTCACCCAGCGGCGCACTCTATCTCCAAAACGAGTAAAGCAGAGGCTCGCATAGTGGACAAAGTCGGCCTGGAATTCGCTCAGGTTGCTCAGCGCACCGTACCGGTCGGTGAGTGCTTTTGGAGTATCCCAATGGTAGAGTGTGACCACGGGCTCGATGCCACGCGCAAGAAGCTGGTTTATGAGTGAATCATAAAACTCGAAACCAGCTTCATTCACCGGGTCACCGCGCCCACCAAGCGGCACAATGCGGGTCCAAGCAATCGAAAAGCGGTACTCTTCAACACCATACTCTGCCAGCAGCTGGACATCCGCGGGCATTCGGTAGTAATGGTCACAGGCCACATCACCGTTCTCGCCATTGGTCAGCGACGGCTCTTGATGAGAGAGGACGTCCCAGACTGAAACGCCTTTGCCGTCCGCAGAGCAAGCGCCCTCAATCTGGTACGCCGAGGTTGCGCATCCCCAGGTCAAGTCAGCCGGCAGCGGCAGCTCTTCTGCAGGGGGAATAGGGATGGTGGCATCACCGGAGAGCACAATTTCATCGGCTCCAAACATGGTAGAGATCTGGCAGTCCGTTGTAACTTGGGCAGGTGGCGCATGGTAAATATCACCCCGCGGGGGTAATTAGCCCGATCGCTTGGAGACGGAGCGAGTTCATCATGCATTCAAATTCGGGCAGATCGTGCCAGAAGACAATTAGATAGAGAATTCGCACACAAACTTCTGACCTTGACTGCTGCAAAACCACAGCAAACAATGACTCTGACGCTTGATCCCGAGTTCGAAAAGGCTGTCGCACCCCTGCGAGCCTTGCTCCCTGTCAGTCCCGATTTCAAGCCGGACGACATCGACGGCCGGCGTCGCTTTGCCAACAGGATAGTCGCCCAGCTCGATGTCACAAATGCTTTGCCATCAGATGTGGAGATCACCAAGCACACTGCAATTTCTGCTGACAACCATGCGGTCCCCGTCTACAGATTTCGCCCCATCAATGTCAAAAGCAACGCTGCCCAGAGCCGGGGCTCGCCAGCTATCCTACACATCCACGGCGGCGGCATGGTTATGGGAGATGTCGCATCAAACAAACACGGTCTTGCCGCGCAGGCAACGAGCTATGGCATTCAAATATTCTCAGTCGAGTACCGGCTGGCCCCGGAGGCCCGTCATCCAACCCTTGTGGAGGACTGCTATGCCGCGTTACTATGGCTGCACAGCAAGTCTTCTAGCTTCCAAATCGATCCTGTCCGAATTGCGATTCTAGGCGAAAGCGCAGGCGGCGGCCTCGCTGCTGGTGTTGCTCTCATGGCTCGCGATCAAGGCCTCTGCCCACCACTTGCCAAGCAGATACTCATCTACCCCATGCTGGATGATCGCAATACTCTTCCTAGCAAGGCAGTCGAGCCATTTGCGGTCTGGAAGACAGCAGACAATGCTGCTGCCTGGAGGGCAGTGCTTGGAGACTTGGCAGGGACTGCCGGCGTGTCGCCGTATGCTGCCCCCGCGCGTGCTACGAATCTCTCCGGGTTGCCTCCAACGTACATCGACGTTGGGGGCCTGGATATTTTTCGGGACGAGGATATGCAGTACGCCATGCGGCTAGCGCAGGCAAATGTGCCTGTGGAGTTCCACCTCTATCCTGGGGTGCCCCATGGGTTTGAAAACGTGTCGGTGGGCATCAGTGTGACGGATAGGGCGTTGGAGAATCGGCGCAGGGCGATCAGTAATATTTGAATACACTCTCTTCTATGTAACAAAATATGCTATCTCTCTAGCCACAATGCGGCGCTATTCGCCTGGAACTGGAAGGTTGCTGATGGCCTTTACTGGCCAGTCCCTTGGCCTTTGGCTGACCAGCGCAAAGTGCCTCTCGCAAGGCCCTGCTACCTCCTCCACCTGAGACCCATTCGGCAGTACGATTTCCATCACCGTCTGCGGCGGCACGCACACTTCCAATGTAAATTGCGTATTATTTAGCCTCCAAGCGACTGAAACCAGCCCATACGGCGTCATGTGCGACGCCTGTGCGGAGGTAAAGTCTGCTCCCACGAGAGGCGCTGCCCTCGACCGCTTCCAGCCAGGTTCGATGCACTGGAGCCCAGCCAACCGCTCATACAGAAACTTGCCGATCGCGCCAAAAGCATAGTGATTAAACGAGGTCATCTCGCCGGGGTTGACAGTTCCATCGGGCTGTAGGCTGTCCCAGCGCTCCCAGATAGTCGTAGCGCCCATAGTAACAGGGTACAGCCAGGAGGGGCAGTTCTTGTTGAGTAGCATTGCATATGCAACCTGGATATGCCCAGATCGGGCAAGGGCTTCGCAAACAAATGGTGTGCCAGCGAAGCCTGTTCCAATTTCAAAGTTATCGCGGCGAACGATCTCAGCCAGACGAGAACCTGCATACTTGGCCTGTGTCTGGCTTAATACGTCAAAGCAGATACACAGAGCGTACGCCGTCTGACTATCAGAAACAAGGCGACCGGTTGCTGTAGTGTATTCGGACAGGAATTCGTTTCGTGTTGCGCGCCATTGCTCAGTCCAAGTTTTGACGTCGTCCGGTTTACCGAGCAGGGACGCTATACGACGCATGAGGCCCAGCGACCGCACAAGAAAGATATTGGCAACGAGCAGAGGATCCGTCAATCCTTTCCAAGGTTTATCGTGAGATGTGGTCGGGTCAAGCCAGTCCTAACGATTTTGGTAAGCGCTTCGTTGACTCAAAGTCCAGAGCGTGCTGGTTGTAGTTCCTTACCCCAAGCTGAAACAATGTGGATTCCCAAAGATGTACCAAGCCTGCCTCATTCTTGGGGATAGTGCTCAGATAGCTACACATTGAACTGTACTGTCGCTCAAGAATCTGGAGGTCGCCGGTGGCTTCATACATATGCCATGGCGCCAATATTGTGACGTCGCCCCAGATCGCACATGGTCTGTTCTTTCCCATCGAGCTCATGGGATTAGGTGCAAAGATAGCAGGCACTCCGTTCTGTATTTTTTGTGTGTATTCCACATCGAGCAGCCAATTCTGAAGGATTCCAAAACAATCATAAAGAAAGGTAGCCGTCGGAGCAAAGACCGCCAGGTCTCCCGTGTATCCGAGGCGCTCGTCACGCTGGGGACAATCTGTGGGAACAGACACGAAGTTACCACGCATGCTCCATTGGATGTTCTCAAAGAGGCGGTTGACTGAGCTGTCTGAGCAAGAGAACAGACCCAATGGGTTCATATCTGTGTAGTATACAACTGCCTCGATGCTAGAGAGGAGTTCAACCCGCTCATGCATCCAGCCCTCGACTTCAACGTAACGGAACCCGTGGAATGTAGATTGCGGCTGCCAGCTCAGATTGGAAGGTGAGTTTTTGCGATGTGTGTATGTGTCCGTAGCTGCTGCGTGCCGAAGGGGTCGCGTACTGATTTCCCCAGACTCCAGCACCTCAGCATGGCGTAGGACGATTCTGTGCCCCTCAGGCCCATGCATGTTTTTTAGGCGGACTACACCAACAAGGTTCTGCCCAAAGTCAACGATCCTTTTGCCGGACTGAGTGCTGGTGCAAGCCACGGGCTGCATCACCGCCTGTGGCCGGACTGGGGGACAGGTCCCAGCGACCAACTTCACAGTCTCTGGTAGCGGGCTTTGCACGACAACAGGGAGCCATTGATCGGAATCGAGGAGCGCACTACTGTCGCCGATTGGTAATGACCAGCCGTCAATTTCGCATCGGGCATCGTACTTCTCGCCATCGTATAACTCTGCCAAGCGTACCGGACCTTGAGCAGCTGACCAAGTTTCATCGGTACAGACTCTGTCTCTCCGGCCGTCGATATACCAGATATCCAACTGTGCCATTACAGCTGTCATGTCGCCCCAGATGTTGCGCTTACCCCCACCAAACCCTAGTCGACCAGCAAACCAACCCTCCGCTACTCGAACACCTAAACAGCTCGCCGTTCCCGCGCCCGGAAGCAGCTTTGTCACATCGTACGTCTGGTACAGTAATCGGTCGTCGTAGTCCGTCCACCCAGGAGCCAGGAAATGGTCTCCCACTCGCTTGCCATCGATCTCCGCCACATACACTCCCTGTGCTGTAATATATAGCCGGGCAGCGGCAACAGCGCCGGTTATGGTAAATTCCCTGCGGAACAAATCCTCTGCCCTTGGTTTTGCAGCATCCAAAGATGCAGGGGCGGAAATGCGTCGGCAATGCCAGTCCTCGGAAGTCTCCAACAGCCCGGTTTCCAGCTCTACCGGGCTGCTCCAATTTGATGATATCCCATCCGTGGCCCAGACGCGGACCCCAATAGCAACACGTTGCTGAGAATGCAGCGGCTCTAGGAAAGGCCAGGGGTTCCAGAGCGACGATGGCGAGCAGATTTTGCCAGAGCTCTGTACATTGGGCGCCTCCAGGGTGTGCTGAAGGTACTGGATTTCGACCTCGTATGCTTCCTGTTGGAACCCAGGTATGTCACCCCGAACCTGCCAGGAAATCCGTGGCTTGGACTCGTGCACACCTAAAGAGTTCGAAAAATCGTAGTGCTCGAAGCGCACATTGGTCACTCTCAGGTCAGGCATGTTGTAGCGCAATTTATGCGTGATGATAGAGGAGACAACTCGACGGTTATTTTCCTCTGATGTTCTCGGCTGACAGTTCCTGATATTCGGGAGCAGCTTCACCGAAGGCGTTGAAGCCACCTGAATCTGTGGCGAGACACAATGCCGAAGTTTAGCCGGCGGATGAGGAGTTGAAATAAAGCCAGTACTAATGCGGGGACCGGGCCTAGGGCATTCCAGCATTGTAGGGCCCCCCGGACTCTCCAGACCCCGGCCTATCTTGGCCCGAACATCTCCTCGTGAGAACGTCCCTTAATTCATGACTTGGTATAAAAACCGATCCGCGTCCAGGCCTTGTTGCGAGGTCTCTCCCTTCAATCCTTATCTGCTCTTTGTCTACATTACGAATCAAACTTTTGCCCACAATGTCTCCAAAAGACTCCTTAGAACAGGCTGAGTCCGTTCAGCACGATGAGAACGCCACCTCTGATGCGGTCGCCAACGTGGGGCTCCTTGTCAACCAGGAACAGCATGACGAAACAGTCCTGCATGCCCTCATCCATAGACCTTGGACAACGCTGTGGATCGCCTACGCCATTTTTGTCATGCTCATCACCAGCTTCGACAACGGCGCCGGCTCGACGGTGATTAGTATCCCTCGTTTCCGTCAAGACTATGGCTCGCCATATGCAGGCAATTTTGTGCTGCCGTCAAAATGGCAGTCTGCCTATTCTGGTGGCCCTACAGCGGCTACAGTCCTCGCTGCCTTTGCTGCTGGATATATATCTGATAAGATTGGGCGCAAGCTGACTTACTTGATCTGCTTTGTCATCGTCTTTGTTGGCATTACGCTTGAAACAGTCAGCCATGGGTCTAACGCCATCTTCTTTGGAGGGAAATTCATTTGTGGATTGGCTATCGGAGGTTTTCTCTCCAATAGCATGACCTATATTGCTGAGGTACCGAAAGTTAACCCGCTCTGGCCAATGTAATTGTCCTAATTACCCGTCTTAGGTTTCACCGTTGGCTCTCAGGGGCATAGCAACCGCTGCAAGTGCTGTTGCTCTGGCACTGGGTCCCTTCATTGTGTCGTTATTGCAAAACGCGTACGGCACTTTGGAATCAGAGTGGGCATACAAGTCTATTTTCGTTGCTCAATATGGAATTACTGCCGTCGCGCTTTTAATATGGCCGTTCATGCCCGAGTTAGTCTGCCCTCATAGTTTGTTTCGACAGCAAAAGTCAATCAAGGCGTCCTCATATTAACCACATAACCAACCTCTTCAGGTCCTCAACTTGGCTAGTTTCCCACGATAAGGAAGAACAGGGGCTCCGCACGCTTAAACGCTTTGGACAAGATGCCAACGAAGCAGGAAGGACTGTCTCAAACATCAAATGGACTCTCGAAATGGCAAGCCGCGAAACTGAAGGGGCCTCCTATCTTGAATGTTTCCGCAAATCGAACCTCCGACGAACTGTTGTCGCGATTGCACCACTCTCCATTCAAGCATTTAGCGGAATTCTATTTGCTGCTTATACAACATACTACACCGAGCTGGCTGGATACTCCATCGAGGAGAGCTACCGGATCAACATCGGAGGCCAGGTCCTCGCCATGGGTGGAAATATCACTTCATGGTTTTTGATTGACCGTGTTGGAAGACGGGACCTGACCTTCTGGGGTGTGGTGCTCATTACGATTGTTCTTACGATCACCGGCGGTCTGGGTACTGTTCCTGAAAGAAGCTATATCCAAGGAACTGTGGCGTTGCTGTTGATGTACGCCTTCCTTTATAATGCAACAATTGGTGCCACGGCCTACACTGCTCTCTCGGAGATTGCAACATCTCGACTACGCGCAAAGACGACGTCTCTTGGCTTGATGCTACAGAGTGCTCTATTTGTAAGTGTGCTTCTTGTTTTCCTCTCCACCTTATCCCCCACCCCAACCCCCACGCCTTTCCTTTCCGTCTTTCCTTGCGCTGCTCTCTTCAGCTGTTCTTCACATCCGCGAAATTCGGCCCACTGACCATGTTACTTCCAACAAATATAGACAATGTGGGCATTTGTACTTCCTTACATCTTCAATCCCGATAAGGCTAACTTAGGCGCCAAAACGGCCTTCATCTTCGCGGGTACTTCCATGATCTGTTGCGTCTACCTGTGGTTCTGCCATCCCGAGACGGCCGGTCGCAGCCTTGAGGAGCTGGACGAGATGTTCATCAAACGTATACCTGCTCGCAAATTCAAGGCATATATCACAGAGGCAGAGCAGAGTGGCGCTGAAATTAAGAAGCAGAAAGATCAGGAAGAGTCCAGGTCGTAAAAATGGAGTGTCCATCGATCATCCTAAGAAAATTTCCGGAGTTTCTCTAACTAGTCCACTGCGGGAAGTCAATCAGCGTAGGCAGCCAAGGATTCTCACCCTCCAATAGACTACCAACATATTCTACCCATGCTTAATCTCGTACTCCTCAACTAGCGCCTGCGCAATTTCATTGACAGTCTCGTACGTAGAGGATGAAATATTGGAGATCCCCCCTTCCACCTCATTTCTCCGAGGGTCAGACGCAATGGCCACATAGGCATCGCCGCAGTCATCCAAGTGCAGCGCGTGGCAGATCGAGTCAGCACGAACAGGGATAACGAGCGGTTGGTTGAACTTGGCAACATAGGTAGCAATCTCAAAAAAGCCATGATAGTAGCTAGCAGAGCGACCGAAGACGTTAGTTGTGCGGACAAGAACAGGTGCGAAAAGATCAGCGTGCTTGAAGATCTCGAGAGAGTGTGTTGCGCGCGGGGTCAGAATAGCTGGCGGGTTGAGCGAGGTTTCTTCAGTGTGCGGCTGCAAGCCCTCCTGACCGTCATAGTGTGGACCCATACCATAGTCCTTGCAGCTGGAAGAGAAGAATACCAGTGGACGGATGCCGCTGTTATTGCTTGACTGGGCGAGAGTGCGGAGGAGCTTGACAACGTTCTGATAATGGCCTTCATAATCATCTGTACTCTCAGATGTAGAGGCAATAGCGTTCAACGTTGGCGGAAGTTGCTTGAGGATGGATTGGTGATTCTCCACGTCGTCGATTTGGCCAATGACGGGGATAATTTCATCTGTTTGGAGAGAGAGAGCTGTCTTTTCCGAGCGGATGAGGCCGTATGTAATCCAACCAGCGCGGGCAAAGGAACGGGCAACGGCATTACCGACATAGCCATTAGCGCCGGTTACAAGGACAGTGCGGTGCATGATGGAGAAGCTGAAGTGCTTGATGGTGAAATGTTTTGTACTGGTGTGCTTCCTTGGTATTATGAGCCAACTGATTTACAAAAACATAGTTGTTTATAACATAATAGTAAGATTACAGAACAGTGCAGATTGTCAAAAGTGTCATGAGAATCTTTTGCAAGGTAACGTACCACCGATGCTGATTTTACCTTCGTAAAGCAGTGATCTGTCCGGGGTAGGTGACTGGTCACTGACTAGTATCCACTGGTTTAAACTAGACAGCTCGTACCTCTGGGCTTAAGCAAAGTGGATAACAGTACGTGAACTGTGGAGTACTAGAGCGGCCGACATGTTTAGAACCAGGCGGAAGGCGATACTTTGTTTTCCTCGCTGTTCTCCGCATTCAGCACTGCCAATAGCATTAGGATTATAAGCCGTAGGCCCGTCAAGTTCCACGGACGTATACTGCTGCGGGAAAGCATTGGTCAGAAATAGAGCTAGAAAAAACGAGTGGACGTCCAACAGATGTGAGAAGATGGCAGTCGGCCGCCATCGGCCGCCGGTACTCTAAGATGGTAGATGACCGCCAAAGAATCAAACTTCAATGCGGTCTTCCGCATTACTTAAAGGTTAAAAAGAAGTTCATGGCATAAAAGGAGTCAGATGACAAATAATACATATCCAATTTGTTCCCAAGGTAGAAGACGGGATTGCGTAATATGGTACATATACACCTCACTCTCTACCCCTTCACCCTTGGAAAAGACTGTTCGTGAGCTGGCATTCTTCTGTTGAACAACGAATAACGGCTCCTTCAGCTCGTTATAGTCTCACTCAGGTCTATGCCAACGGCATTTACTACGGCATGCCGGACTTTCCTGATGTCAAGGGCAAAACGGCTATGTCATGGGTCTTCAGGGGAGATAGCGGTTGCTTCAATCATCATGATTCCAGGGCCGTGTTGAGCTATGCCTCCCAGGTGTGCGATGTGGTAGTCTGTCATATGACCGTCTTGCGTGGAGTTCTGGCACAGAGGAGCGAGGCCGACTCTGTTCTGGAAGGTCACCCCGCGCACCGTCAAGGGCGTGTACAGCTTGGGGACGGGATGGCCGCTGGATTGTGGATTGGCGGCTGTTCCAGCTGGGGGGCTCTGCGCTGGTGTAAAGTAGGAGACGCCGACAGCGGGAGTGTTCTCGATATTGGGGAGGGCCATTCTGTAGTAAATGTGAACGCTAAATGGACAGCTGATGGATGATATCTTCAGGCAGGGCAAGACACGCTCCTATATAGGATACTGTACCTGATCTTCCCGTCCGCTCAGCCGTACTTAAGCCACCATTATCAACACGGCCAGAAGTAAAACAAGCCCTGGGTGTGTTGCTGCTTTTAAGGGTGAGAGACGCTAATTCCGGGGTGAGTGCGGGTGATATGGGTGATAGCGTGGTGAGAATATTACCGCGGGTAGTGGGGGGTGATGGGAGAGTCAGGTCTATATCTAGAGGCAAGTAGCCAAGTATTTAGGTCTATGAAGTGGAATCCTTGTTGATCAAGACTATGGTTCTTTGTTTGAGCCTAAGCACAATGACCTTCTATGAGTAATCCCTATGGCGCTGATTGTTGTGGAATGGTACACTAATTGTGCGCAGACTTTTGGACAGCGAAGTGATCACCTGCCTGGTAGGCCCTACGAAATCTTCATATCAGGTTCACGCCAAGGCGCAAGCTATCGTTTTCTAAAGCCGCAAGCCATTGATGGACTGGAAACCGGAACCAGGCCTGTGACTATTTACTTTGCAGATGTGGGCGAGGCAACCTTCGGAAACTGCTGCGAGTTTGCCTATACGGGTGCTTATTCTGTTCCTCTCGAGCCATTGTCCGCATCTGGGGATATCGACCACTTGCAGGAACGCCTTTTTAATCGGGATATTCTCACTTGCAACATTTTCCATCCCGAGCTATTGCCCCATCTCTACGATGTTGTTGGATAAAAATATTATATGTCCAACAACTGAGCCCTGTTGCACAAAGCGTGCAGATGACTATGCAGAGTTATTGTTGTGTCATGCTCGCATACATCGTTATGCATATAGGTCTGATTGCGCAGCTTTATGTGTCCTCTCGCTCAAATCCCTTGCCCATCTACTTGAAGGCCTTGCCTTGTGCCCTCAAAATATCAAGGATATTGTGAAACTTCTAGAGTTTGTCTTTGACTGGGCCTGGGGACGGCTGACATGATAATTATGTTAACGTTAAATAACGGGATGAATCATAGATTTATGCAGCCGAAAAGGAGGGTCTTCGCAGAATTATGCAATCGCGGTTCACTATGGTGTAGTCTCAACCTCCAAATTCGAGACCGCACCATGCAGAGGCCTACTATATACACTGGCCTGGTCTTCTCCATCAAAGCCGACTCCGAGGCTTGTCATCCAATGCAGAGTCCGTAGATGTAGGAAGATGCGCAAATCTCCCTCCCGCCCTCTTAGCCCAAAATATTTCAATTTCATCCCAGTACCGCTTGAAATGATCCCTCGCCAGCGCGCAGTGCGGGCTACCCGGAAAAGCAACCCCCTTTACCATACAACATCCCTCCAACCCAAACACAGCCTCCGCCTCTCGCCAATGCGCCTCCACATCCTCCCACCGAACCACCCGATCGGCAATAGAATACAGGTACAGCCGGCTTGGTGTCCTTCCAAAAACCCCCGGGTCATTTAGTTGCGCCCGGAGCTCGCGCACAGAACTCATCCACCCGCTCTGCTGGAGCCCTGTCATGACCCTGATAAGCAGGTAGAGCAGGCCCTGTCCAATAGTTTGAGCTAGCACGGAGCGCGGCGGCAAAGAGGCCGTGGCGGCCTCGAATGTGTGCTGGAAGGAGGTATCCCCCGGGCAGCAGTCAAAGATGATTCCGCCAAGATATCTGTCTAGGGATAACGGTGTTTTACCCATCTGCAGGGAGAGAGCAAGTTGGATAGCAGTATTGCATCCGCCATGAGAGAATATATGCAGCAGGACCAAGTTTTCTGTGTACTTGTTTTTACTAACCAAATGCCAAAGCACGGCCCGGGCAGGAGCCAAACGCGCGTGGAGGACACTAAAAGGGTAGAGAGTGATCTCTAAAATATGCGTAGTAATAAGAAGAATGGCCGAGTTGGGATATAGGGCTTGGTAGCCTGATATATATTTTAGGATGCGCGCGGTGGTGGCGCCGCCTAGCCAGGTGCACAGGGTGATTAGGGCGGGGGCAGGCCCGGGCGCTTTTTCTGGAGGTTGAAAAAAGTGGATGTTTTCACCAATAGGCTGCAGAGGATAAAAATGGGCTTCTGCCATGGTGTTCTCTGGCTAAGAGGGATTTTGCGATGTATGGAGGTGATAAAGGGGGGCCGTGTGGAAGTGGAAAAGAAAAGTGTTGGGATAGGTACCTAGAGCCCAACAGTAATTATTGGGGCCATTATATATACTCCGAGTTCCGGGGTGTCAGCCAAGGCGAACTCATTTTTGGGATTATTCAGCCAAGCCAATATCACAGCGCCTCGTTCTTTCACCTTTGCATACACTATTGATGGAGGATACGATGGAGGATACGATACTACCTTTAAGGAATCCCAAGCCCCACATCACGATTGACCCAAAGCTCCCACGGCCCGGTCCGTAACGTCAAATTCACGAACTGTATTGATAAACGCCTCTTAAATGGGACTCCCGTACCGCTCCAAATCAGCACGTCGGCGACAAGCCCCAATTGATACCCATTGGCCGCTCTTCAACCCATGATCACCCAAGCCTGCAGGTCATGGTCAGCGCTCAGGCTCAGCTGACATCTTTCTTACCCATAAGGCTGAGCTATCATGATCCGATCCCTTCCCAACAAAGAAACCTTGATGCTTCTACTCCCTACTTCACTTCTGCTGTGACACGGAACTAAGGATGAGTACGTATTGGCTTCGCGGAGACTGGATGCAGGGTATCATGCAGCAGCCGACCCATGGTTAACAGCGGGTTTATGGCGTTGGATCCCGTATTCAATGAAGCTGGAAACGCGCGGTTAGCTAAGATTGCATGGAATTTCTCCAAGACCAATCAATGTCCTGAGTCAGAAGACCTATTAGAGTGCTAATATAAATAGACACGCCAGCAAAAGGCTGTAAGTTTTAGCCCTGCTTGCTTTTTCCATATCTTACCCTGAAGTACGTGATTGGCTTTCAAGAATAATTGCGTCCCAGCCACAACCTGCTTATTAATCCCTCCATTTCCTTCAAGCAGACGAACCAGAATTTATGTCAGATCGGACCCGTCAGCAATGGAGAATTGCAAATCTCATAAAAACACCAGACCCGCTCAACTGAATTTTTGACCCTTTATTTCACTAAACTTAAACATTTTCAGGCTTGTTGTCCAAGATGGAAAGCGCTGCACAAGCTATCATTTTGACTTTGCTACTTGGTTTGGGGTTTGTTATAGTTCGCTCGGGTGGGAGGTGGAGATCCCCCTTCCTCCCAGAGACACCACTTGGAAGCACCAGAACGAGCCCTCCCAAGGAAGAGGTCGACCGAACCTCCACTTTGCAGTCTTCTCCCCTCCCTGCAAGTTCTGTTACTCCGATCGCAGAGCAGAATCTCCTCCTCCCTTCTTTCAACCAGACTCCTGAGTCAACGCCCGGAAGCATCAGGAATGGCCCTCCCGAGAACAAGGTTGACCAAACCTCCACCTTGCCGCAGCCCTGTCCACTCCCTGCAAGTACCGCTACACAATCAGCTCCCCAGCAAGCAATTCTTCACCGGAAGAAAAATACAGATTACACTATCGGCTGGATCTGCGCCATATTAACTGAATATGTGGCAGCTCAAGAATTTCTGGATGAAGAGCATGAGGGACCAGACTTTATATCGCCCGGCGATACAAATCATTACACACTGGGCAGAATTAAGGATCATAATGTTGTAATCGCTGTCTTACCTAATGGCGAATACGGAACCGCTGCCGCGGCCACAGTAGCCACAAATATCCAGCACAGCTTCCCCAACGTTCGGATTGGATTAATGGTTGGCATTGGTGGCGGTGTCCCAAGCGAGAGGCATGACATTCGCCTGGGCGATGTTGTGGTCAGTTCAACCACCAACGATAAAGGTGGTGTGTTCCAGTATGATTTTGGCAAGACAATACAGGGTCGTTCTTTTCAACACACTCGATTTCTAAATCAGCCTCCGACAGCTCTCCGTACTGCACTGACAGGACTGCAAGCGTACTACAAGAGAAAGGGGCACCATATTGAGAGCACAATCAACAGCATCCTGAACCGGAACCCGCGTCTTCGACAAGAGTATGGGCGCCCGCCAGGAAACCCCGATACCCTGTTCAGAGCCGAAGTAATCCATAATACAAAGGGCTGTGCGGAATTTTGTGCTAGTAATCCATCGAATATTGTCCAGCGGCACGCGAGAACTACAAACGAATCGAACCCAGCTATTCACTATGGGCTCATCGCTTCTGCAAACCAAGTAATGAAGGACGCATTGGTACGCGATCAGCTGGCAGCTGATAATGATATCCTCTGTTTTGAAATGGAGGCCGCAGGGTTGATGAATCATTTTCCTTGCCTTGTTATTCGCGGTATATGTGACTATTCGGACTCGCATAAGAATAAGGAGTGGCAAGGCTTTGCAGCGATGACAGCGGCTGCGTATGCGAAAGATATGATCTGCCAGATTCGTCCAAGTTTGGTTGAGGCTGAGAAGAAGCTCGGTGAAATTTTAATTGGTATTTAAGTCTTTGATAATCATATTATCCATATGTGTTAATTCTGTCTGCAGGCCTCCATGATACTGTCAAAGAGAGCAAGGACATAGCAAAGGAGCAGCTTAAAGCTCAGAATAATATCGCCAAAGAAAGGTTGTTAGACAAAGAAGAAAAGTGTCACCAGCTGTTCCGCCTTACCAGTGACAGCGGTGGTGAAGCCACGTATGAGTGGTACAAGAATCGAGTGGAGGAGAGGGTCGACAACACGTGCATGTGGTTCCTCCAGCACGACAACTTCCAGAAGTGGTTGCAATCTGAGTCTGGTCCCTTGCTAGTCTCAGCGGATCCTGGCTGTGGAAAGTCGGTGCTGGCCCGGTACCTGGTTGACAGTTACCTGCCGCGATCAGTAACAATCTGCTACTTCTTCTTTAAAGATAATCTCCAGGACAAAGTCCGGCAAGCACTTTGCGCGCTACTTCACCAACTCTTCTCTCAGAAGCCATATCTAATCAAACACGCCATGTCAGAGTACAGCAAGGATGGGGAAGGTCTGATTAACTCGACGGAATCGCTGTGGAAGGTTCTACGAGACGCGATTGGAGATCCCCAGGCAGGGCCAATAATCATGGTCCTTGATGCCCTAGACGAATGCCGCGCATCAGAACTTCCGGACCTGACGCGAAATGTGGAGAGTCAATTCCGTGGGGGCCAAGGCAAGCTAAAGTATCTCCTAACTTGCCGTCCATATGAGTCGATTGTATCTAGATTCAGCAGCTTATTGCACACCTTCCCGAATATTCGTATACCAGGAGAGGAAGAGTCGGAAATTATTAGTCATGAGGTAAATCATGTCATCACGCACAAGGTCAATTGGCTGTCGCAGAGGAAGAATCTCTCATCCAAAGTCCAAAAGAAATTGGACGAAGGACTGCGGAAGACTCCCCACCGCACTTATCTCTGGGTATACCTTGTCTTTAACTACTTGGAGGAAGAAGACTTCAAAAAAACAGAGAAAGGGGCCGAGTCTGCCTTAAAGATCCTTCCACGAAGTGTTAACGCGGCATATGAGCGAATTCTTAACAAGTCTAAGGACTACTTGATGGTTCGAAAGGTCTTGAGTATTATCTTGGCCGCGAGTCGACCACTAACACTTCTGGAGATGAACATTGCTGTGAATGTGGACGAGACATCACATTTTCTAGATGACCTTGATTTGGAGGGTGAAGATGACTTCAAATCACGCCTTAGAACATTATGTGGATTGTTCATCTCAATATACCAGGGCAGGATTCATTTTCTCCACCAAACGGCTCGCGAGTTTCTTCTGGAAGACTTGGTATCATCCAGTACTACTCCATTAGAGCAAGGCTGGTATCACTCCATTGCTATTACTCAGGCACATGAGGTTCTTGCAACTGTCTGCGTGCGCTATCTCAATTTCTTTAATTCTGATACAGACGCAGATGAAGATCATAGCAACATCCCGGACAGCCATGACTTCCTACATTACTCAGCCGAAACCTGGACTACTCACTTTCGCGAGGCCAATATCATTCCAACGGCTGCCATACTACCCTCTGCCCTTAGAATTTGTGACGGTAGTTCAAGAAGCTATGCAGCATGGTTTAACATCTTCTGGGAAACTACAAGTTTAAAAGATACCAAGGATTTATCGAATCTTGTGCTCGCATCATACTGCGGGCATTATGCAATCGCCAAGATACTACTTGAACAGGGTGCGGATGTGGAATCCAAGGACTCTGAGTATGGCCAAACACCTCTATCATGGGCTGTAACACATGGACACAAGGAGGTTGTTCAGCTTCTTATTCAAACAGGAAAGGTGAATATGGATTCCACGGACTTTAAATATGGCCGAACACCTCTATCATGG
>NW_027396844.1:155392-164350 GCF_047715825.1 Aspergillus stella-maris | reverse complement strand
TGGACACAAGGAGGTTGTTCAGCTTCTTATTCAGACTGGGAAGGTGGACGTGGATTCCAAGGACATTAAGTATGGCCAAACACCTCTATCATTGGCTGCAGAGCATGGACACAAGGAGGTTGTTCAGCTTCTTATTCAGACAGGGAAGGTAAATGTGGATTCCAAGGACTCTAAGTATGGCCGAACACCTCTATCATGGGCTGCAGAGCATGGACACAAGGAGGTTGTCAAGCTGCTTCATTAGCCTGGAAACAGAATTATTTAGCGGGCGCTCTCAAGAATTTGTCCGTGGCGGTATTCAAAGATTCAACACTGATATGCATCTTGCTAGGCGAAGTCGCACTAGAGTCCAGTTGGGCAAGAAAAAATATGTCACGCTGAAATCCTCTTGTTATCAGGGTGTTGATTGCGCAGAACAACGCGCTTCACATGTTTTGGGAATGGCTAACACTAAAATTTAAAACAGTGCTTCCATCGGCGAGCCATAGTAGAGCTTCAGCACAGACATTAGCTTATCTTACAGTCAACCAAGCTATTAATAAGGAAGCCCTAGGTTGCTAATGCTGCGGAATGTCAAAGGCGTTCCTTGCGTTATTTGGGCCTTTGGTAACAAGAGGATATTGGTTGCAAGCACTCTACAACTCTCTATGGTCCTGGTGTGATAGACGTAGTTTACAATGCGACTCGTGCAACCATGACTTGCCTGAATAAATAATTGTGTGCTGTTTAATGCGGGCTTGTTGAGTTTAAAAGAAGGAACACTAAATTCTTGTTGGGATGAAGGAAGGTGATAATGTAAGGAGGGTGGGTAAGAGGAAATACAGAGAAGGACTTGGAACATCTCTTAGAATAGATTTCTGTTATTGCGTGAAGTAAATATTTTTGTGAATCTACAGCCCCCTGGCTTGCTGCTTGCCACTTGCGTTGTCACGGTGCCAGCTTAGGGCCTCATTCCGGGCACCGTGCCCAGGATGAGGGTCGCGAGATTCTGCCTGTCCTGACCGCCTGCCTAAACCCTCATTCCAGGCACGGTGCCTGGGATGAGGATCGCGAGATTCTGCCTGCTCTGACCGCCTGGTTGGCCGTTATTTCCTCAACTCCGATGTCGATCCTGTTCCTGACCTCTGAGCGACGTCTTGTTATACTAAGCACCTGTCTGATAGCCTGGTCCTGCATTCTGCCTGTGTATCTACTTCGTTATTCTGTTCTAAATACACTCCTGAGCCCGCACCTTGACATGCGTTGCCCATTGCCCAATTCCAGGCATTCACCACACATGAACAGCGCCCAGCATGAGCACACCGCCAAGTCAGGGACACATACCAGCATTTTGAAACAGAAATGGGCTATATAGCGTGGGAAACAACCTAAGCTGTTCGCATTCTGGGCTGTAGTAGAGAATATGATCTGTATTAATGCATTTGCAAGTGCTTGGTCTGAGATACCAACTGATATGTCAGGACGGGGGTTTTTTAGATAGAATGGGGTCATAGGTGCTTTGCCCGTATGTTAACCACTTACTATTAGTTCAATTGCCTCCTCCCAAAGTCTCCGCCGGGTGTCCTCGCAGAATATCCTTACCATTGAGCAACAACGACAAGCCTTAGAGCTCCGAGAGCTAGAGCTTCGATTAAAGGACAAAGAGGAAGAAATACATGAAAAGCAGCTTCAAAATCAGGCAAAACAGCTTCAAAATGAGGAGAAAGAATTAGAGCTTATAGAACGTCGAGCAAAGATATATCAGATAAATAATGTGTCAACTTGGATATATGACTGTTTAAGACTAATTTGGTAGTCATGACGCCTTTTTGGCTTAGCGGTATATTTTCCCAATATAATGAAAAATAGAAAATAACTGCTTAGAAAGTGGTTAAAAAGCAGCTAAACGCCTTAAGTTACCAAAGTTAAGCACGCGTAATCCTCAGGCGCCGGGTAATTAATACTTAGTACAATTAGCGTCGGAAGCCGTAATATTGGTCAGGTGATCGGCTAGCGCGGCGTCTCACCCCTAGAACGGTGCCATCGCACCTGTAACCTGATTTAGACCTGCTTAAATGTCTTGTTAAAGTCGGGTTGACAGTATTATGCAAAGTAGCTAAGAAAGGTAAGGCCCTTACATTCCCGTGCCAATCCCAAGCAGTGTCGCAAACGAGTCATGCTCTTTCATCTCTCTTTGAATTCTGTTCATGAAAGGGAGTGTCAATTTGCGTATACTAGTAAGGGCGGCATTTATCACGACAAAGATAAGCCATTTAGAGGGGGAATTTGTTGGTTGTACCTTGCATCATTCTCTCGACTGCCCGCGGAGTTGACTTGGTAAACCGCTCCAAGTGCCAAAAGTCATGTAGTAGTCAACCTAAGCTCTTGCAAACTCCTCACAGCCTCATGTTGTTAGTCTAGGCAGCAACATTTCATTATGGCTATGTTAGGCGCCGGTCTTTGAAGTTGTGGTTCAGATAGAGCCAATCTTCGATCGATTACTATAAGTGAGCGGGTACTAAGGTTTATCGCTTAGTAGGAAACGCAGGTTGCACGAGGCAAATGAGGCAAGGAAAGGCAAGTGAGCCGAGCAGTGAGAATCTCACCCTGTCTATCGCGCACTCACCCGAGTCGCGCGACCGTAAAGCGGCCTCACCCTAAACTCACCCGGGCGGCACCCACTCGACTTCTGGCCGCGTTTAAGCCACACGCCGGCTGGTTAGTAGTATGGTGGGTGACCACATGCGAATCCCAGCTGTTGTACGTTTATTTTTTTGTTTATTCTTTTTCAAACAGCTGATATGCATGCCCTGAGTGTGACAGATGTTAAAATTTGGGCGTGAATTGGTGACGGGGGCGCGTATGGTACAATGGCGGGTGGGCAAAGTCCTAGTATTTCTCACAGAACCCTACTTCAACCAGGCATACAAAGAAACCCCAACATCTTGAACATTTAATCTCCTTCCTACAGTCTGTTCACGTAAATAGTTACTTCAATACTCTCCAGACCTCCACATCTCCCTAAACCTCGACTCCCGCTGTAGCAAAGCACCAGGCTTATCCCACTCAACCAAGGCACCGCCATCAAGCACAGCAACACTGTTATACCGCTGGGCATAGCGCAGGCGATGGATAACAGCTAAAATGGTGTGTGATGCGAATTCTGTCTCGAGGACTTCCTGGATTGTTGATTCGGTTGCGTGGTCGACGCTATATGTTAGGTAATGGATTGGTTAGTACAGTATCATATATACTACTGTACTTTGCAACTAGGCGAAACGGAAATAGAAGGGGCAAGGACGATAGGTACCTGCTGGTCGCCTCATCAAGAAGCAGAATCTTACACTCTTCAGCTCTAACCATCGCTCGCGCAAGACAAAGTAATTGTCTCTGTCCGAGGGACCACATATTCGGCGCCATTAGAATATCAAGGGGACTGCCGCCATCACTATCCTCCCCTCTCTTCTCCTTCTGTAATATATCCCACAACCCAACCCTCTTCAAAGCACCTTCGATCCTCTCATCCGAGACATTCCCGTTTCCAAACAGGTCAACATTGAACCGCACAGTACCAGGAACAAGAAATGGTGTCTGCGTGACTACATTCAGCCGTTGCCGAATTTGTTCGCGCGAACAAGAGATTAGATCGAGGTCGTCGATTGTTATGGACCCGCTTCGTAAGTCGATCAAGCGGAGGAGAGTGAGGAGGAGGGTCGTTTTTCCGCTGCCTGAGGGGCCGCATATGGCGAGTTTGGAGCCGGGTGAGATGGTGAGGGTTATGTTTTTTAGGATGGGTGGGGATGTTGGTCTAGCATACCATAGCTCGTGTCGTTCGTTAGTGCTTGTCTTGTTCCATGATCGGGGATTGAAATGTTAGCACTCAGGAGACGGACTCACGAGTGCGCAGCCACAATGTTCGAAAACTGAATTTTCCCCTCGGATGGCCACGCTTCAGGTAATTGTCCGTGTATTTGTCCCAGCGCAGGACTACAATCTCCCTGCTCATCCGGAGTCGTAGCAACAAACCCTTTGACCCTCGCAACAGCCCCAATCGAAGTCTCCATCAAAGTCCAGAATTTAATAAGCCACATCAAGCAAGTATTAAATGTCATAACCATAACCAGCAGTACACCAACATCCCCCGCATCGAACTTCTCCCTTAAAAACACCACAATACCAACAAGCGTAACAGCGAGGACGGCAACAAGGAGATCCAAAATAAACCCCAGTGCCTGCTGCACGCAGTATAGCATATATACAGGGCGCTGGGAAGTATCCAGAAGGGATAAACATGTTTCACGAAACAAAAAGTGCCATTGGAACGCGCGGATTGTTGATGCGCCGCTAATGAGATCAAGGAAGTGACTGTAGAGTGGTGCTTTTGCTTCAATGTCAAGGAGGCGCAGCTGCCGAGACGTGCGGAGGTAGAGTCGTTGGGCTATGTAGATTATTGCTCCGACAAGAGGCACTGCGAGAGCGAGATACTTTGCGAATACGGCTAGGATGATGAGCTTGATAAGGCTGTTGGAGGCCGCTGGGGACGGATCAGAACATGGTTGTTCGTTGGGCAGCGAATGGAACTTACCAGCTAGAAAGTTGATAGCTTCCATTGGGAGGCTCATGTCAATGAGGTCCATGTCTTGGCCGAAGCTGCTTGGTATTGGTAATGGTCGAAAGGCGCAATAAAATTTGTATAAGTAATGAAAGGTAGAGCTTACCGGTTCAATATGCTACCAATACCAACTCTTTGAAAAAATTGAATGGGCGCTCTGAGAACCACCAGAGATTAGCTGAGCACTTCATTCCGCCGCTGTACTCACATGCTCAGAGGAGCTTACTTACCGCACTGTACTGTTCACAAGCTCGTGGTGGAGTTGGAGCGCCGAGTTGGACACCATATTCACGATCATAAGCCTGCATCACCTATATTAATCTCGCAGGTACAAATTAACTTGAAACATGCGATCTGACTAGGTACAGCTCACCAGCATCCTGCAACCATGACAACCATCCCGAATACGCCCAGAAAGATGTATACACCAAGGTACATCCCAGCCCTCGAATTAGGGCTTTTCGCATTGGCCTCAGTCCACCAGCCTAGCCAGATTGCTGTTTTGTGTCAGTACTCTTCGCCACCTATATTACAGTCAACCGTACTCGGAAATTCGCGACAAAAGCTCCACGCCAGTATGAGGCCAAGACAGAAGACGACTGTGGTGCGGCCAGCCGCCGATGCATAGTACCCATAAACAGACCAATCTCCGACCCGGCGCGCGGGATCATCTGCAGGTGGTTGATGTTCGAGGAATTCAGCTGCTTCACTTTTCTTCTCGCTTTCGTTGGAACTTTGGCGGTGCTCAGAAACCTTCGCATTTGCTAGGGGCTCAGAATTTTCGCTGCCGGATGGCGTTGGTACTGTTGTAGTTTGCAAGCCCTGAATCCAAGCACTGCTAGACTCAAGACTAGACATGTTGCCCGTTGCAGCGACGCGGCCGTCAGCGAGAACAACGATCTGGTCGGCATAACGGAGAAGGAAGCCTTAAACCTCGTTAGGATTAGAAATGACAACTTAAGAAGTGAATCGCTTACGAGAATGGGTAGTAAGCACGATTGTGCTCTGCATCTGGCGGAAGAGACCTCGGTCGCTGAATAAATTTTGGCTTATGGTCTCTGTAGCAGCAGTGTCAATCCCACTGAAGACATCGTCTAGCAGGAAAAGATTGCAGCGCGAGTACAGGGCACGCGCCAGGGCCCGTTCGAATGTCAGTCCATCTACCGGCAGATAGGCATGTAAGAAGACCAGGGCAAATTAACTCACAGTCCGCTGTTTCTGGCCGCCGCTTAGCCTATCGTTTCCCACGACCGTCTGATCACCGTGAGGAAGACGAGCCAGGTCTTTCTCGAGCCCACAAGCAGACAAGACAGTAGCATACCAGGTCGTATCGATGGGAGACGCTCCGGCTCCGATAATATTCTGACTAATGGTCTTTTGGCTCTGTAACCACGGTGTTTGCGAGCAGTATGCAGCGGACGAAAAGTCTTGCTCGACTTGTCCTTGCATAATTAGGGTTTCCCCCAGGATGCTTTCGAGCAGCGTCGATTTTCCACTACCGACAGGCCCAACAATCATTGTGACGCCCCCACGCTGGATGGTCAGAGTTAAATCGTGCAACACTGGGGAACCATCATGTTTCCATGCTGCGGTGTAGTTGAAGAACTTGACAATGTGGTCTGCTTCATCTGCTGTACCGGGAATGTTCTGAAGCCCCAACGATGCATCTGGTCTCTGTGGCAATATCGAGGAATGGCTTTCATAGTTGCAATGCGACGGTACGCTGCAGTACTCTTGGATCCTGTCCCAGCATCCCAGGCACTGGATGACAGCTGTTACCGCTTGAATGAAAGCCAGCACCGGCGTTGTCACCAAGGAGAGCAGAGACAGCGAGGTAAAGGCTTGAACTGCTAGAACCGAATTATCATGCTGAACTAGAGCAACGGCTACATACACCGTGAATGTCGCCATGGGAATCAGATCAGCAGGGGTATTTGCTGCTCAGTTGCAAGTTAGCCAGAGTTTCTCAAGATCAAGATAATAAAGAGCGTACACAGAGTGATAGTCCCAATCAGCAGCTTCCGGAATGTAGCCGACGTAGTAATCTCAGCTTCTCGAAGCTGCTGGGCGATAGAAAAGATCTTTCCCGACAATCCTAGCATCTTGATAGCTTTGATGTTCTCCAATGCATGGGAGGTGAATTGTAGCCGTTCCTGTACCTTTTCAATCCACAGTCGCTGGAACTTTTTGGTTGCCGCTGAGAGCTTGAACATGAGGGATACGAAGACTACGATAGTTAGCATTAGCCATAGTTTGACTCAATATATATATATATATTCAAGGAGAAAGAAAACGTACCGATGACGATCACGGCCGGGACGAGACAAGCAACGCCGACTTGCCTCTGAAGCAAGTAGACGGCAACGCCTACATTCAACGGACAAGCCCACAGTTCATGAAGAGACCGGAACCCGGTCACGATGCGTTCCACATCTGTACCCATCAGCGTGATTGCCGTAGTACAGCTCCTTCCCAGATCAACTTCCCGAGCATGTATTGTCTGTTGGTGAATAAGCGATATCAAGCCGCCGCGCAGGCGAATGACGAATCGGAAGTTTTGATAGCCGTAAAGGGATGTAGATACCTAAGTGCAAACGTCAAACTCCTCTAGCAAATAGAAAATTATAGTTTAGGCATACGGCCAATCCCACATAAACCAGAGCGTAGGCTCCGATTAGTGCCTTCCCAAAATCCGGTGGTGCGTCTGTATTAGCAACCCACGAGACGGTCGCATTGACAAGGAACGGTTGGCACAAGGTAAAGCCCATCAAGACGAGACGCGGCAACACCGCTGCGAGAAATGGTAAACGATAAGCTTGAAAACAGGAACGAAGAAGCGTATATCGGTCCGGCTTGTCGTCTGGTGTCATAAATCAACCCCCGTCAGCCTCTACTTGCTGTCTACAACATATAGAATATCAATACGTACGCACTTGCGCCCATGTGCGGTGCAGTTTTTGGAACACATTGCGACTTTTCAGGAGAGGATCAAGGTCTGGGAGGTCGTCGACTGACAGGACTTTGATGTAACCCTGACGAAAGGTCCCAGCGAGCCATGCAAAACTGGCGCGCTTCCAGACGCCACTGAATGTCTCCGGAGTAGCAGGCTTCTCATGCTCAGTAGCTATAAGAAGACTAGATGCTTTACCTATTGATTCAAGCACTGTTGACAACATGTTAAAGACAAGCATCGCCGTAAAGGCAGGAGCAGCCGCGTAAACAGCAGCGGGAATGAGCCAGAGAGTTCTGATCCGCGCAATACCCAGCAGCGATCTAGAGGACAAAAAGAAAGCAAGCAATGTTGAAGGGCGGATCGACCGACAATGTTGAATATATGAAAGAATGCCGGCGCTGACTGTGGCGATCAGCTCCAGCACGTCTGCGGCAAGAGAGAAATGGTTCCGTGCTGTGAGTGACCGCCGCTGCCTTTCGACGAGAAAGGCGACATTGCAGACGAAAAGGGCACCGAGAACACCCTGATACATAGATCAGCGAGGATTTTGTCTCTATGATTATCCTAACCTACCAACTTCCAAGCCAAAAGCGACGATCGCTGCATTTGACGGCGTTCGTGCCGTAGTAGCCAGAGCACATAAGGCGAGAGCCAGAGGAATATAGCTGAGGGTAGACAGGACAGGAACACGTCCTCGAAGAAGAGCGTAAAGTCAAAGCCACGGCAGCCAACGTTGACCCTGGGGCCGAAGGCAGCGTCTGCTGCAGCACAAACCATGGTTGATGGGAGAGAGTCAAGAAGACTGAGAAGCCGTGAGGGGCAGCTGTAATATTCAAATTAGGCACTTTATGCACTAGTTCTTAGTCGTACTACCCTGCGTTACTAACGACAGCACACACCCCTAAGTCTATACCAGAATAAAGTATTCGAGCTTATGATATGTAACCAATAAACAAGATTTCAGAAAAATATTGTATGTCAAACTCAATTGATACCAATAGACTCTGCTTACATACTTAAGGAAGGTTGATATGGTTGGCCAAGGTAAAGGAAGGTAGGAGCAGAAGCAAGCTAACATATGCAAAATCACATCACAATCACAATCAAGCATTCAAAGTCCACTGATAGCCTAGACCAGGAGTCAATGCTTCGTTCTCTTTCTCACAATTTCATTCCTTAAAGCTAGGTAGCTAAGAGTGGTACAAGCATATCCAGGCTCTTCTGGTCCAGTTGGTAAATAGAGGGTCGACTTAATGAGTGTGCATATTACCAGCAGCCTCAGACGTCTCAGAAAGATTGTCGTGCTCGGCGGTGGTGCCATCATCACGTCTCTCAAGGGGAACGTAGTTAGTGTAGTAGAAGCGCTTGTCAAGCTCCGCAGTGTTGTCATCGCGTCTCTCAAGGGGAACATAGT